>NC_080379.1:12525933-12827618 GCF_014773155.1 Arachis stenosperma
TTTCAGTTGAATTCAACTCCCTTACCTACACATAATCATTATAGATATTATAGTGTAAAAATAAATAAAAACAAGAGAAATAAATAAATAAATAAATAAATACCTTGGGGCTATTGACTGGGGAGCTAGCAGTGTCCTCCAAAGGATCATCATGAGAAATCTGTTTGGCTCGTTTAATCGCTTTCTTGAAACATAGTTTTTTTGGTGCAGCATCTACTACTGAATAATCATGATGATGATGATGAGAGAATTTGTTGTTCCATGCAGCAGCAGCAGAAGAAGCAGCATCTGAGAGCAAAGAGGATCCACCATCACAGTAACTGTTCTTATTATTGTTTTCTTCTTCTTCTATGCTTCTTGATGAGAAATCTTCAAAATAAGAGGTCCATCCACTTTCCTCATCTTCATCATCATCATTAGTTATTATTTCTTGGCCTTTTTTGCCTCTCGAAGAAGATGAATCATCCATTGATTCTTCACAACAATTCTCGTGTTTGGATTTGGTATTTAAGAAAGAGGTGCGGTTGTGGAAACGTTTCGTAGACGGATTTATATTATACCCAAAGTGATATATATATTTTTTTAACTTTCATTTATCATTAATTTAAAAAAAATATTAAAAAATCATCAAAATTTATTATTTTTGACCATCAATTAGATATTAATATTTAAAAGTATGGAATAAAATAAATTATTAAATTACTAAACTAAAAAAATTAAATTAATAATTAAGTGATAATAAAAAATAAAAAATTTTGATAACTCCTAATATTTCTTTTAATTTAATAATCATAACTATTTATTATATATAAAACTTAAAATTAAGATGCCAAAAATGTCATGTGTATAAAAAAATTTAATTATTAAATTAATCATCATATATTTATATATTTAATTTATTTTTAATATATTTTATATTTTAATATATAATTTATATTATAATTGATTTAATAATTAATTATATATATATATATAAATATATATATATATATATATAACCTAATTATTAAAATATTGACACATTATCTTAACTAATTTAGTTAAATATCTTAAGTTATTTTATAATTTTTATCTTTTACATGTAAATTATTCCTTTGAATAATTTAATAAATTTTTTTAATAAGTGTCTAATATAGAAGAATGGAAGATGAATGAAAAGATGACATTGAGCCACCTCAATATGATGAGAAAGGCAAAGGCATACTAGAGTTTAGAGAATCTTTTGGGGTGGGCCATAGTCTGTTGAGGACGTTAAAGCGACGGTTGAAACTTGAAACATCCCAAATTAAAGAGAGAACGTGCATAGAAAAACAAAACAATTCTCTAGACTTTAAGCCGGGAGGAGTTGACCTTATTGCTGTGCTGCCTTCAACACCTTTTTTTGAAAAAAAAAATTATATATAGAATAAACTACCATTTAACATACGGTGAATGCTAAAAAGTAGTGTTTATTTATTAAGAAAAAGTTAAAAATTAATATTTAATTTAAAAGATATAAAAATAAATTATTTTTAAAAATTTAAAATTTATCACAAAAAATAAGTTAGACAACAATTAATAAACACTATAGAATTTCCTTTAACATTAACATAAATGTCCGTAAAAATAAAATTTTGATAATAAGTTCTAGGTGAAAATTTAGATACAGTCGACTTTATGTGAAGTTGATAACTAAAAACTATTAGATGATTTGACTAAATTTTTATCTAACAACTCTCAACTATTAACTTAACGTTAATTTAATTACACCTAAGTTATTCTAGCTAAGTTGCAACAGGTTGATCAAATCAATCAAATTGAAAACTAATGGCCGTAGCGAATCGGACAACCAAAAAAATTACCTCCTCCAAAAATTGACCCAGAACTGTTAAACTAGTGGGAAACAAGTCGATCCAATTTAATAGAGACACAACCGATATTTTAAAAGATGCTTTAAATAATATTGTTTTGAAAATTAAAGAAAAATATATGAAAATTTAAATTTTGATTCTCCCTCAGCTCTCTCTTTTTAGTCTTTCTGTTGAACAACGACTAAATTCTCATTTTAGTCCATGAGATTTACGCGATTACTTATTTTGATCTCCGAAATTTAAAATTACACATACTGGTCCTCCAGATTCAAGTTTGGGCACCATATGGTCTCTCGACTCTTTTCGGTGATGATTAGACAAATGGAGTGTTGAAATGATACTCTTCCTGTCACGTTGGACGCTGTAACGACTAGTTGATGTGGCAAGAGTTGTATTTGTATCCAATTTAGTCCCCCCTTGTTAAAATTTTGTTATTATAACTTAGATAAATAATAAGATAATTAGGGTTTCAGAGACTAAATTGGATACAAATACAACTCTTGCCACGTCAGCTAGCCGTTGCAGCATCCAACGTGGTAGGGAGGGTATCATCTTAGCACTTCGTTTGTCTTATCATCCCTGAAAATAGTCTAGGGACCACATTGGTGCCCGAACTTGAATCTGAAAGACCAATATAGGTAATTTTGAATTTTGAAGACCAAAATGAGTAATCGCGTGAATCTCAGGGACCAAAATGGGGATTTAGTCGTTGAACAACGCACAACGCTGAGAAGAGAAATACTCGAACGCAGTAAAGAAAAAGCTTCCATCTGGTCGACGTCCTCTAAAAAATAATCTGATTTTTCTAATAATATTAAGTAATAAAGAAAAATACTCCAACGCAGTAAAGAAAAAGCCTCCATCTGGTCAACGTCCTCTAAAAAATAGTCTGATTTTTCTAATAATATTAAGTAGCATTTGGAAGAGAAACCGAGATTAAGACTAAGAGACAGAGATCGAAATAAATTTTAAAATTGTGTTTGTTATAAAATAGAAGACAGAGACTGAAATAAGAATAAAGTTAAATGGTAAAGTTGGAATTAATTAATTGAAATAAGATATTTTAGACATAAAATGTTATTAAAGTTTCAGTCTCCGTCTTTAAAAATTTCAGTTTCTTGTATTCTCACTATTTGGAAGTACTGAAATATTGAAATTTTGGGATAAAGACTGAAATTTTAGTACCAATCTCTGAATCAATAAACATGATACTGAGTTTTAATTTTTCAGTTTTCGTCCCAATACCTCAAAATAAATGCTACCTTAAAGACTTAGTAAGTGAGTATTATAATTTATTTTCTGATAATTTATTAAAATGATTTTAATTTTTAACTTGTTAAAAACGTGTTGTATATTTTATTTGATGATATTGATGCTGATTTTTAAGTGATGATGATAGTAGTACTAGTAATACGCCTTATTATACATCACTTGATTCTTTTGGTCCAATCAGTAGAAATGAAAGTAAAGATGATTTTAAGTTTTTACAAATTTTAATGATTAATGAATAATTTTATGTCAACATTTTATTGGTTGTATTTTTTATTTGACTTTAAAGTTTGTATTTAAATAAAATTATAACATTATAATTGATGTAATACTTTAAATTTAGATGATATTTTAAAATTTATAATAAACTATAATTTATTTTAATATATTTATTTATTATTTGATTATAAAATAATTATTTTAATTGAGTCACAGTTGAATCAGTTATATTCATCTTATATTCATCTTATACCTAAAAGAATTACATTCATCTTATATTCATCAAAGATAAATTTCAGTTAATAAAATTATTCATACGTAAAATTTTATTGATTCTATTAAAATCACTAAATTTTTAAATTATCTTCCTTTTCATCTTCTTCAACTTCTTGAAACGCTCCTTCAATTCCTGAATACCGAAAAAAAAAATCAATTTGAACAATTCAACAATTCATGAACAATAACAATAATTTAGTGTCTCCTTCCTCTTCAAGAAAAAAACACACTTTGTGTTCGTGTTTCTTCTTTCCCAACCCTTGCCTTATCAATGTTCTTTCAACTTTACCAACGATTTGATTATCAGTAAAATCAGCTTGTCAAAAACGAATTAATTATATCCATATTAGTGCTGACCTCAATTTTAACGATGAATGAGCCCCAGAACAATTTGTAGTAGTAATTATTAGCGAAATAATTTCTTATTTTATATTAAGTTCTTAACAGAAAACAAATAATCTAATTATATTTAGTCCGAAGTCATTTTCATTATCAAGAGTAATCGCCTTTCAATCAAAATATAATTTAAGTAGCTGGGACCAAAATCAAATACAATTAAGCAGAATGAGAAAGCAAGTGTAGAAATTTGACTACTTCATCATATTATAAGTTTATAACGGGCACTACTCTACCTAAACCTCTGGTAATTCAACTTAGGGACCATGTAGCATAGGTACCTAGCAAAAAGAACTGCTCTTAATTAACTAAGTTAGATACATATATATATATATATATATATATATATATATATATATATATATATATATATATATATATATATATATATATATATATATATATACGCAAGATTTTATTGGCTATTAGAGCTTCTTGATTTGCTTAGAGTTACAATATGGAATTATGCCTAACTAAGAGTTTAAGACATCTGAATCTAGCGCAGTTTTTTTTATTTTTTATTTTTTAAAAAAAATCAAAGATTAGGATGATGATGAGATTCACCAATAATGCCTGTAACATAGAAGAATGTGAGATTTTTTTTTTAAACAAAATTAAACTACAACCAATATCAAAATATTAAGTGTTAGTTTGTATTAGTTTTTTTTTTTAGTGAAAAAGTATTTTTTTAATAAAATATTTTTATTTAATTTAAAATTTATTTGGATAGAGTTTTTTAAAAAAATTATTAAAAAAGCAAATTAGCAATACCTTATTTAAAAAAAAAAACAAAAACAAAAGATATTTATCTCGTTTTAATTCTTCTTATTGTTAACCACAAAACACGCAAATTTAATCTAAAAGAGTACAAAACAATCCAAAAAAATTTAGTACAGGTAAGTTTTACATGTGAACTGAGGTGCGCTTCAACTTTTGTCTGGATTAGCCTTTAACTCTATTGATAGTGCTTATTTACAATATCAAAATATAAATCACTTTTACTTTTGGCATACTAAAAATTAGTGTATTTAAACATAAAATAGTTAAATAATATGAATCACTTACACCTTTTTGATACAATAGAAATCAATATACTTTGGTATATTTACATTGATTCTAATTTTATAGTATACTTAAAAATAAAAGTGAATTGTATATTCAAATGGATAGAGTCTACAGAAGCACTTCCAACTTTCAAACCCCCCGACATTTCAGTTTACATGCTTATTTAACTCTCTTATAGCTTAGAAACTAAACATAAGCCCTGATATACTGGTCTTCTCTTAAGTTTTAGTAAAATTGATCTCAACTTCCTTAAAAACCCACTATTACACCTCTTATAAAATATCAATATCATACTTTTCTTAAAGAAAAAGAAAATTGACTATTGAATATAATATCATCAATTTTCAAGAGAAATTTGCATATAATCTTACAAATCAATAGAGATTATATGTAACATCGCCCAACTTATAAAGCAAATGAATGAAATTCATCTTTCCGTTTCCTTTTTATTAGTTAAAAAAAATGTGTGAAGTAATGTTAGTTATGATGAAAATGTCCCTCACTGGTAACACGTCGAAGCATTTTCAAAGATCTTGTGAAAGCACTTTCAGAGTCTAAGACCCCGCAGAAAAATTGGAGAACAATCATCAACACAACAATCGAACTGAAGAAGGTGCATTCAACGTTTGAGAGCAAAAAAGTATAAACGTTATACCTCCACGAGAAAAAGATCATAAGAAACTATCTATGCATAGAGCATATGGTACTAACTGACAGTGCAAACATGCTAGAATGAGAATAAAAATTGATGCATAAGTAGGGAGACTAAAATGCAAGCCAACAGAAAATAACAAACAAGGAAATTTGAGTAAGTGAATTGCATAAATATTAACATTACTGGGAAATTCTTTGGTGAAGAGTAAAATTTGATAAAGTAAGAAGATTTTCAATAAATTTGTAGAGAACGTGTATTGCACATGATTTATTATTTTATTTTATTTTTTGCAACTCTTTCTATTATAAAAGAAGCAATCTTCCCTCTTCATTGAAAGGTATAATGCAGTATAGCATTACTCACATTAATCAGCTTTACATGCTTATCCGTCCAAGTAGACCAAATTCCATTAGACAAATGGCTTTCTTGAGATAATATATCAAGTGAACAAGCAAAATAAAATAGCAGACAGGAGATGTAAATATTCAAAAACTAAGGATAGATGGTCCATATATGTCCATGGAACTCAAGCATGACAAGGCTTCTAGTGACCATATTTCTGAAATTCCCACTCACTGTTATCTGTACCAGAACAGAAAGATAAGGTCAGCATTCAGCAAGAGGTGCAGTTTTTGAGTTCCATAGCAGAACAAACATATAGGGTAAAAATAATTAGACCCACATACCTAGAGGACATACTTGACGGGTCTTGAGCCATCGACTAATGCAATGGAAGTGAAAAGCATGGTTACAAACCCCTGTATAAAGTGAGAGTTAAAGCCAGAGCAAGCAACATTATGAGTAACTCTTCATATGCTAAGCAGAACAATAACAGACTAGAGAGACAAACATGATAACAGAATGGCCCATCAATAATTCTATAAAACCCTGATTGTTCGACCCAAAAGATGGGAGAAAAAACTCTAAGGCATAATATTTTTGCGGAGGTATATCCAATCAAATTGCATAGCCAAAAAGTACATCCACAGTTAGCAAACTGCGAGATTATACCTCTGAAGAGAAATATTTTAAAAGCAAACATCTGTTAAAAAATAACTGGTGCATCTGCACAATAACAATAACATGTAGAAGGTAAAGAAACCAATGGACAAGCATAGAAAGGCAATCAAAACAGTAAATTCTCAATTTCTCATAGTCTAAGGCTCCAAGCCATGGCTATCAAGGACATGCAACTAACTTCAAAATGCATTTGAAACAGAAAATTTGATATTTTGGTTCAAACTTTAAAGATGAAGGATGACTTTCCTTTTATTTTTAGGCAAAGGATGAATGATAAATTATCAACCATTCAAAGCCGTTATCTCATACCAGTAGAATGATAGAGGATATGGACACTATTATAATCAAGTATGCATTGCATACCTTGATAAAAAAAAAAACAACATACAACTATGATGCCTCAGTAACAATTGTTACTATTGCCATCGGTTGGAAGGTCAGAAAAATGCAACGTACTTTCCATGAAGCATGCCAATATGTTTATTGTTCAACTTTAGGGATGTCACTGATAATATCAGTTCCTAACTTCCTATAAAGAGATACAAGTTTATTTCTTTTAAATGAAATCTTTGAATGTATATGCCCTCAATATCGATGCACCAAAAGATGAATTACTTCAGTCAAATAGATAAAATAGAGGAAGATCAAGTATTTTGAAGACTAACTCAGTTAAGCTTACATCCCAGCCTAAGTGGCCATCACAATCCACACCTTTGGAATTAAACGAAAACAGCAGAATTAGATTTGAGGAATACTCATGACACATCACTGTATCAAAAATCAAAAGCTGTTTCTTTTTCCTTGGCATTTCAATTCCGAAAACTACTTCAGTTAATTCGATTTGAGGAATATTCATGACACATAACTGTATCAGCTTATGTATAAACTTACAAAACTAACCAAACTAACTGAACACTAGCTTACTTTAACAGTATAGCTTATTTGTATGATAAGATTCACTCAATCTGATCTAACATAAACCCTAAGATGAGCGGAGAAAACATTATTTCACACTGAATCAGCAATTAATGTTTAAAACAGGAAGAACAAGATGAGAGTATGGTACGGAAACATTACCCCAAGCCACAGTGCATTCCTCGCTAGTGGCACTAGCTTGATTAGCTTGGCACTCGATACCTAAAACCACCAAACAAAAATATTTTAGAAGTGAAAGATCATAAATCGAAGTAGTTGAAGTGAAAGAAGAAACTTACAGAGATCCATGATGTGGTTTCTGCAGATGGCACAGTTATCCACAACAATATCTGCAACCAATAACAGAAGCGCTTGATATTGATAATTTCAAAGTGCGAGATAAACGTACAAAAAAAAAGGAAAAGTTAGGGTTTAAGGAAAACGAACCCCAAGCCCATAGAGCAACGGCGTTCCACTTCTTGATCTCGAAGCGCTTGGGCTTCTTGGTGGAAGGGCCGGCGGCGCTGCTGGAGGGCTCGCCGGCGGGGACCATAGGAACATCGGAATCAAGTGTCGCCATTAATCTCTTTCTTTCTCTGAATTCTGGACTGTGCTGTGACCGGGATGAGTTTCTATTTGAGTTGTTTCTCGAACTTTTTTGCAACAGAATCTACGGTCGAAGGCTCCGTGTAATCGTATGTTTGTGTTTTTTAAATGTTTGTTTGGTAGCTATTAAATTCATAAAAAATTTTTTTTTTAATGTATTTAATAAATTTTAACAATAAAAAATAAAAATATTAAAAAATATATATTTTTTAAAAGTTATAATTTATATTTTTTTAAAAAGGTTTTTCTTAATTTATATAATAAATAAATAAATAAATAAATATTTTTATTTTATTTTATCAAAATATAGTTAATAAATAAATAATTTTTTAATATAAAATATTTAAACATAAAATTATTTTTATTTTTATAAAAAAAGTTTAAAAAAATTATTAAAAAATATCTTTTTATAATAACAACATTCAAACAAATTTTAAATACTGAGAGTTTAATTTTAACGAAATATAAAGAATTTTTTAAAATTATTTAATTAGACGGATGTATTTAAATAATTTTTTATATAATAAATTTAAAACCTAATTATTATGTTGTTTTTAGCAGTTATGTATAAAAAAATAGGATAAATAAGTTATTTTTATAATTAAATTTAATTAATTCATTTTATATGATTTTTTATTGTGTCAATAACTTATTAAATTAACTTAATTAAATTTAGTTATTAAAATTATTTGGTTATGCTGCAACTCTGTAAAGTTTTATCGGATGTCCCCGAAGGGACACAACTCTGTAAAGTTAATTATAATATTTGAGAGTACATAAAATTAAATGTTTTTTTTGGTGACCCATTTAATCTATTTACGAATTCGCATATCTTTCTCTTCTGGAGCCTTTTTTTGGTAGGCTCTTTTTTAGACCTTTGGTTTTCGTGACATGTTTCTTGACCTATATTGTATTGTGTACTTTGTATGAGTATGTGTATGGTGATTAAATGGGTTGGGCTCACATGGTCCGTGGGTCTGATATTAGGGAATACCAGTTACTTTAACAACAATATCAAGTCCAACAAAAAAAACAACAATATCCAAAATTTAAAGAAAAAGTACCAGAAAAAGAGGAGGCATAATTTTTTTTGAAAGAAAGAACAAGTTCAATACATAAAGTGGAGCATATAATTGTCAAAAAAAAAAAAAAAAACTAAAGCAACTCTTATGTCATCTCTGACATATTGGAGTGGCAATGGGGCAGGTAGGAACAGGTTTTTGCCCTACCTGATCCCGTCCCACCCTACAATAACTCCCATTGAACCCACATCACATCTACTTGCGAGTAGTAAAATGTTAAATCCTGTTTCGTCCCTGTTGATACCCGCCCCCTACTCGCCCCTATAATTATTAAAATCTAACAAATAAAATTAAAATTTAAAATTTATATAACCATCATTATAAACATAACATAAATTAAAATAAAAATTTAAATATAATACAATATAATTAATCATTTTACTAATTTTTTTATATATATTATATATACCGAGGCAGGTAGGGACGTGTTTAACCTAAACCCGCCCCAATGCGGGGGCGGGTAATTACTCGCCCAAGCGGGTAGGGGCAGGGTGGGTACCCGCGAATTCGGGTAGTATTGCCACCCCTACCGACATAGCCATCAACAATATGAGTTAGCTATCACACCATTCTTTAGAACAACAAAACAACCTAGCAACAGAATCTACCATATCCGTTGCCTTGTTTTGAAAGATGACTTCATTTCTACATATCTAGATATTCCATATAACTGAAAAGAAGCCAACTAACTATTTTTTGCGGAAGTCTTTTTTTAAAGACAATGTCCTCCAACTTTTAAAATGTTCTTCTATTGTACCTGGGATGCTCCAAGCACGTTCCACATCAGTAATCCATGTGCACCACACCAGCCAAGCATACTCACAAGTAACAAACAAATATTGCATAGATTCAACTTCCTTATTACACATAACAAAAATATTATCACTCTGTTCAACGATATTCAATCTACTTAGTCGATCCTTTGTATTAACCCAGCCTACTAGCACAAACTAAGTAAACAACTCAACTCGAGGGAGAACTAGTCATTTCCGGATTCCACTTGTTTTGTGTCTAATATTATGATCCGTTAAGGTCTTTTCCTGTAATACTTGCACAAATGAGTTAGTAGTATAAATATTTTTTTTTGTCAAATTTTTATACCACTCTATCTTGTACGCTTACTATCAATCTCACAGCTTGCAAGATATCAAGCAATTGATTCAAATTTTTTGTCTCCCATTGACAGAGTTCCTTCCTTCATTGGAAGTTTTAAACTCAATCTATCCCATCCCAAAATTCACAGTCTCCAGTTACAGATCTTTTATTATTTGAAATCAAGAAGAGTCTCGAAAATGAGTCTTTCAGCTTTTCTTCTCATAACCATGTATCCTCCTAAAATATGGTTAATCTACCATCCTCTACTTCCATAGCAAGTCCGTCAATTATCTTTTCTCTGACATGTTACTCTTTTATTTGCAGTTGGCATATATCTCTTCATGGGTTCCTTTTTACTGGTAATGCTTGAGTTGACAATAACTACCCAGAATTTAGATTATTGCATGAGTATACAATCTTCTTTCATAGCGGACAATCTTCTTTAAAAATCTCCATCACCATTTAAACAATAAGACGGTATTACGAACCATCACATCTCCCACATCCAAACCTCCTAACTTTTTCGGTGCGTAAACCAACTCCTATTTTACAAGAGCCAACCCAGATCATCCATCGTTCTTCCCCGAAAGAACCTCCTTTGCAATGAGATTATTTTTTTCGTCACTGCAACTAACATCTTATACAAACTTAAATAGTAGATAGGTAGACTATTAATAACCAACTTGATGAGCACCAACTTTTCTACTTTACTGAGGACTTTTACTTTTCACAAACTAAATTTTTAAATTGGAGGTATATGTCTCTTCTTTTTAGATTTGGAGATAATATTTAATTTATACCTTAAATTTATAAGCGAATTTTAATTTAGTGTCTAAAATTTTAATTGCCTTTATTTAATCTCCAAACTTTACGAATATAATTTATGTGAGTCGCGAAAATAATTTTTGACACATAAATATTAACAGAACACTGATGTAGATAGTCGAATGTTACATTGGATTCTGTAAAACAACGGTGTTTTTGTTTTGACACTTAAATAGTCCGTAAACAACATCGTAAGTAGTGTTTATTGAAATTTTTCTCGTGATATGGCGTCGTTTTTGAGCTATTTGAGCGTCAAAATCAAAGCTGCATCATTTTATATGTTTCAGCGTGGCATCTGACTTTCTATGTCACTATTTCATTAGTGTTTGTGTGACGAAAATTGTCTCAATGATTAATGTGAATCATATTTATAAAATTTGAGAACTAAATAAAGACAATTTAAATTTTAAAATTCATATGTAAATTCAAAAACCAAATTAAATATTAACTCTTAATTTTAACTTTTGAGGCCGTTAGCATCCTCAATTTTGTTTGTCTTTTTTTTCCCAGGCACTTGGTTTCTGTTTACATTTATATAGCAGAAAAAAGAAATAAACGATAAGACTTTCTCCAAATTCAAATATAGGAATTCTGCTGGTTGTTTTTCTTGTACGATTAATAGTGTGATGTTGTATTGTAGTAAGAAGATTTGGAATTATTATTTGCTATATAGATTTCATTTGTCTAGAATTGTAGGTTTAGTTTATATAATGTAATGTTCTATACCATCAATAATTCAATATTTGTGCAGCCCTATTCAATAAAATTATCTTTAAAAAAATTGCCATCCTTCTTTTAGATATTGGAAGCCTCCGGCTTGGGCACATGGGGACCAAAGCAACCATGAATACCAAAAAGACCATAATAACTCACACCATTAATAATGAAATTTTTTTTCAAAGAGATAATACTAGTAAAATAATAAAGTAATATTTTAATTATTTTTAAATTTATAATATTTATTATTTATAAATTTTATTATTTTAATTTAAAAATAATTAATAATATATTTTTTCTCTAAATAACAATATAATTTTAGAGGAATCAAATCCATTAATAATCCATTATCTATATGTTATACATAAAGTAACAGTATATTTTTATATAAGTGTAGATTATCTCTCACCTTTTGATAAATTTTTATTAAATTAAGACCATTTTTAATTTCAATTTCAAGATAATATTAGAGTTTATTTGATTTAATATCGTTGGGTGTTGACAAAATTTATTCTTAAATATAAAGAAGGTATATTTTCGAGTCAATAAGTAGTTGTAACTAAATATGGGATAAGAATTTTATATCTTATGGATAAGCTTTTAATATTATACTATACCTCAAGCAAGATCACTATGCGTCTATGCCTACAAAATAAAACTCACGAATATAAAAAAAAATTATATATACTAAAAATTAGTTATTAAATTAATAATATATATAAAATATATGTTAAAATATACACGTTAAAAATTATTTAAATTATATATTTATTTATTAGCTGATTTAATAGTCGATATTTAGTGTGTATACAACATATTTGATATACAAGTTAACCATATGTTCTGGTTGATGACATGCAATGATGCACCAAATTCATTTAATATTGTCCGTAAATAAAGTGCATGAGGCCCCTTTCTTCATTGATTTCAATGCAATGTGCATCCTACCAACAATAAGGCATTGTTGAAATTGAAGAAGTATATATACAGAGGATGAGAGGAGAATATCTCTTCAAAGTATATATGACCTAATAAAAGATAATTTAGTTATTGTTTATTGCAAAAGTATTTTAGCAGCGTTAAACAACCTTCTTATAGTAGACGTAATGACGTATCATCTTATTTGGTTGACTATTAAAATATAATAATATGAATGTAAACAAAACAAAACTAAATAACATATACCAATAACTAGGTACATATGAGAACTATGAGTGTTGGGGAGAATCCTTATTAATCTATCAAAAAATATAGTTTTTTAATTATTCTGCTCAGATTTTTTATGTCTCTACATTTTTTTATTAATTTTAATTTTTTAATTTTCTTTTTATTTTTTAATTTTTTTTATTTAGATCTATTTTTTATAACTTTTTCTCTTTCTTTCACTTTTTTATTTTTCTTATCTTTCTTTCATTCTATCATTATCACACTCTCATTTGTATCATGAACTTAAAAGGAAGAGAAACTTTACATCCGAACTAAAGGAACATAGAAGAAGAAGAAGAATTAATGTTTGTGATAGAAAAATTCTCTAAGGAAATGAAGATATGTACTATGAGTGTATTCGATCGTGAATTGAGAAGGAATTCTCTAAAGGATTTGAGCGTTCTTTAAGGATTATGTTTTGCATGTTCAGAGGTGGACAAATGCTGACTCTCAGGACTACGAGAGAATTAGTTCTTTTTTAATTTGGATTCAATTCTGGGAACTTCCAGAAAAATTCAAGACTGTTGAGGATGGTCATAAATTGGGTGAAAAAATTAGTGAGATTATTGATATTGGCTTTTTCTCTATTAGAGAAAAAGAATCCAGAATCCTTAAATTTAGAGTTATGATCAACAGTGATAAAAGGGTGAAGGACTCGAATCGGATGACTGCTCTATGAGGTAAAGTGCTGGAAATTGGATTGAGATGAGTGTATTGGGATCTTCTGCACCTATTGTGCTCACGTTGGACATGATTCAAAGTACTGCCAGATCTTCATGTCAAACTCTGCCTCAGGTGATATTAAAGTGAAAAGCATTGGCGACTGAGTTAAGTCTGATCAGGTAGGAAAAAGAATTGACATTGATGGTAGTGATAGTGTAAGAAATTTCATCAGCAATCAATAATCTAAGCCTTCACAACCAAGAAAAAAGCTTGCTCTCTTTCTTGGTTGTTTGAGAGCTTCTCTAAGATGAATATGAAGGATGAAAGAAATGAAGTCTCAAAGAGTACAAAAAAATACACCAGCCAAATTTCAGAGTTAGTTTGGCAGTCAATTACAAAATCTGGTTCTCCTGTTATGTTAAAGGATATTACAAGCTCCATGAATAAAATCTAGGAAGTCAATCAGATGATAGTAAAAAGAGTTAGCAGTAAAAATTTGAATCTAAAACAAATGGCAAGACATAGTCATAATTTACTTAACTAATTGGGTGTGACAAAGCGAAAAGTCTCCAATAAAAAAGATGAGCTTGTGGCCAAGAAGATGTGTGTTGAATAAGAGTAAATTGCGGATCAGAGGGTGGAGGATGCCAGCCGGTCAATGGCACCCAAGATCCATGTGAATGTTATCATGGAATTGTCAGAGTTTAGGGAAACCCCTGATAGTTCACAACCTTAAAGGGATTGTTCAATGCCACTCTTTCGAGTTGATTTTTCTGTGCGAAACAAAAAACTAGTCTCAACAGGTGAAAAAATATTCAGGACTTGTGACTACTCTAATTGACAAATTGTTGATTCTTTTGGTAGTGCGGATGGACTTGCGTTAGCATGAAAGGGTGATTTTGTTGTTCAGATTATCAGTTGTTTTGAATTCTATATTGCTGCTTTGATAAAAGATGTCCCTCTTAACATTGAATGAAATTTTGTAGGCGTTTATTTAAATTACAATGAGAATATTGGGCTATCCCAGTTTCAAGAAATCTCTTTGGTGCCCTCCCAACTTCAAGGTAAATCAGTTATTGTTGGTGATTTCAATTCCATTATTGATCAAGATAAAAAATTTAGTGGTAATCCTAAATCTCATTCTTCTATTGCTGCCTTTAATTACTTTATTGGAGATAACTCGTTGATTGATTTGGGAATGGTGGGTAGACCATTTATTTGGAGTAACAGATGCAGAGAATGTGAACTAATTCAAAAGAGACTTGACAGAGTGCCTGTTGATGAATCCTGGTCCTAATTATACTTGTAACCCACGGTCTTTAAACTATTAGAGACAGATTCTGATCACGCCCCCTCCTTTTGGACACTAACTACCAATATGAGAGATTAAAGAGAAGATTCAAGTTTCAATCCCATTGGTGTGGTGAAGAATAAATTTGTAACTTCATCAGCGAAGACTGGAACTCAAATATAGAAGGTTCAGCGATGTTCAGATTATTTCAGAAGCTTAAATTGGTTAGACACCGATTGGTTTTCTAGCAAAAGAACTACTCTACTAATTCTAAAAAGGAAATTGTAGAAGTTACTGCTCTCCTAGAACAAAAGTAAACATCATGCATCATAGGATACAATGAATTACTTGATCTTGAACAACGGCTTGATAAAGCATATTTATACAAGAAACTTTATTGAAAAGACAAATTAAATCTAGAATTAAATGGCTGAAGAAAGGAGACCAAAATAAAAACTTTTTCCATCGGAAATTTAAATATAGAATAAGAAGAAATAAGATATGGCATCTGCAGAGGGATAATGGAGATATGGCAACAACCAATGCTGATATTGCTAAGGTGGCTGAGACTACTTTAAGAGTATTTTTACATCTTCTAATCAGGCGGATCCTGAGCCTTTTTTCACAGACTTTGAGGCTAAGGTTATAGCTAGCATGAACTGTAGACTCAGAAGACCTGTTTCTATGGAGGAGATAAAAAGAGCTACTTTAGTATCCACCCTCAGAGTGCACTAGGAGAGGACGGTATGACAGCTAAATTCTTCCAATTTTACTGGGATATAGTGGAGGAAGACGTGTTCCGAGCTGTGAAGAATTTCTCTACTGGAGGTAGAATTTTAAAAAGTTTTAACCATACTAATATTTGTCTAGTACCAAAGGTCCCAGATGCGAGCGACATGATTCAGATAAGGCCCATCAATTTTTCTTCTATTTTCTACAAAATATTTTTAAAGGTAGTGGTCTACAGACTCCAAAGGTATATGAACAAGATAATTACCCTACTCAGAGTATATTTTTGAAAGGTAGACTTATTTTTTATAACATTCTTATAGCACACAAATGTATGCACTACTAGGGCTGGCAATTTATACCCTATCCGCGGGTACCCTACCCGCACCCCCCATATATAACGTTTTTTAAAAATTATATGCATAGTGAAGGAGGTGAGAGTTGAACCCTCAACCTCCTTCATGTGCAGCAAGTAAGTAACCACTAAGCTAGCTACTAACTTTGATAATATATTGCATTTGTATATTTATGAAGTTACCATAAAATAAAAACTAAACAAAAATAAAAAGCATATATAATTCATGATTCAGAAATCAGAAACCCTAACCTAATACTAAGTGGGACTCTGTGGAGGCTGGGAGCGCCGTTTTTTCTCAAGCCATAAGCCTCAGTGCTTCACTGAAAGCCCCAACTCTCCTTCCTCGTTCTTCCATTGCCGCCACTCTTCTTCCTCCTCTGTGCTCTCCTCACAACGCCGCTGATTCGTAACCTTCTCTCCTCTCTACGCTGCTGCTCTATGCTTTTCTTGGTATGTACTTTGCGTTTGAATCTGTGAAAATTGGGGCTTTACCTTGCGTTTGAATTTGTGACTTTTTCTGCTTCTCTGTATTCAACAGATTATAGTTTTAATTCTAGGGTTCATGCTTTTTCTGTTTCTTTTGGTATTTTTTTGGCTAGTTGGTTTCTCCTTCAATTCTGTGCCTATGAAGCTATGATTAATTTTCCCCCATTTTTTTCCCGTTTTTTAAATTTAAACTCTTGTATTAGTATGGTCTCTTACTAACTTAGTTTAGTCATCACTCATAAACAACAAAAGCCTTTTGCAGTTGCTTCCTGTTCACATAATCTTGAAAAGATCCAAAAACAAACGTGTAAAATATTAATATATATATATATATATATATATATATATATATATATATATATATATATATATATATATAGCAGCTGTGCATATCAGTATAAAAATAACAATAGTTTAATATCTCTGCTATCTTCTTTCAGTTAGTTTAAATATATATGTATCAATACCTGTGCATATCTGTGTCTATTTTTCGGTCCATATAATTAGATATCTATAGTAGCTTTTGCTATTGAGACATTTTGGATGCTGCTCAACTGATATTACAACTGATATGTGGACTTCCAACCAGGAAAAAGGATACATGGTTGTTACCGCACACTACATTGATAGCTCATGGAATTTGCAAATACGAGTATTGAGGTAATACCTTAAACTTTGCTTCTAGTATAAGATATGCTTTCTAATGCTTGATGTTCTTGTGATATTTTTTTATCTGATATATTTATAATAGTTTTCAGCTTTACTTATGTTCCTGCTCCTCATTCAAGTGAAGTTCTCTCTAATGCATTAATGAAAGTTTTGTTGGAGTGGAACTTAGATAGAAAATTATCAACTATTACATTGGATAATTGTTCTACAAATGATGCTATGATTGATGTATTGTTAGGACGTCTAGACTCAAATTATTTGTTGTTAGGGGGTAAGTTATTGCATATGCGTTGCTGTGCTCATATTTTAAACCTAATTGTGAAGGATGGTTTCAATTTAGTTAAAGAAAGTGTGGAGAAAATTTGTAATAGTGTGGTGTATTGGACTTCAACTAGTAAAAGACATGAAACCTTTGTGAGTTGGTGTAGTAAGTCAAGTGTTCCCTTTACCAAAAAATTATCTCTTGATTGTATGACTAGATGAAATTCCACTTATGTGATGTTAGAAACTGCATGGTTGTACAGAGATGTCTTTGCTCGACTAAAACAAAAAGACTCTAATTATAAAAGTGTGCCAAGTAATGAGGAATGGAAACTTGCAAAAGGAATTTGTGGTAAATTAAAACTTTTTTATGATGTGACTCAGTTGTTTTCTGGAACTCAAGTTCCAACTGCCAACATTTACTTTAATAAAGTATGTGAGATACATGTTGGATTGGAAAAATGGGCTGTTTCTCCTAATCCAGTTATTAGTAGCATCGCATGTATGATGAAGAGAAAGTTTGATAAGTATTGGGAAGAAATTCATGGCATTATGGGTGTTGCTGTAATTCTAGATCCTAGGTATAAGCTTGATGGGCTTGAATATAAGTTTGCTAGGATATGTGAAGATCCTAATGAATGCACAAGGAAAGTTGAGAGAATCAAACAGGCATGTTATGAGTTACTTCATGAATACCAAAAGAATACATCTAATTCAAGCAATATGTCAGTGGAATCTACACAAGAGCTTAGGGTTAATGCAGATGAAGATGATGATGTTGGTTATCAATTATATATTAGACAAAAGAAGAAGGAGAAATGTTCATTTCTGAAGACGGAATTTGATCACTATGTAGAAGAAGATGTTCATCCTTTAACTCCTGATTTTGATATATTAGCTTGGTGGAAGATAAATGGAGTTAGGTTTCTAACTCTTCAAAAAATTGCAAGAGACATATTTGCCATTCCTGTGTCTAATGTTGCTTCTGAGTCTTCTTTTAGCACAAGTGGCCGTATAATTGCTACTCATCATGGTAGTCTTCATGAAGATACGGTAGAAGCTCTTATGTGCAATCAAAATTGGTTGTGGGTAGAATATTATAAAAGAGGTTATTTATGTTTTCAAGTTTTTTAATTTGTATACAAATTATAATTGTGTTAAAATTATATATAATAAAATTGTTGTATTTGATTTTTAGGTGGAAAACCTGATTATCAAACTGCTAATGAAGATGATGATGCATTTTCTGAATTGACGGAAGAATAATGTTGCAGGAACTTGGAATTAAAAGAAATGTTTGAAGACATTTATCTTTGTTTATGTTATTTTAATTTTATTAAGAACTTAATTATTATGCTATTTGTAATTTTATGTTGGATTTGTTTAGGACTTAATTTTTTTTAATTTTAATTAAAATTCAGTTTTTTATTTTATTAATATAACAATATGTATGTTTGTAATTTTATGTTGAATTTTTTAAAGATTTTATTGTTTTTTATTTTAATTTGAATTTAGTTGTTTATTTTTTTATTTTATTAATATGTATGAAATTTGGAATAATTGAGTTTTATATTTTTTTCAAAAAATATTGATATTTCTGCGAGTAGGGTAGGGTAGGGTAGGGTTTTGTAATTTAGGGTGCGGGTAGGGTTCGGGTTGAGAGATTCTCAACCCGCGGGTAGGGTAGGGTAGAGTTTTATTGAGATTTTCTATCCGCGGGTAGGGTTAGGGTAGGGTCCAAACCCTACCCTACCCTACCCATTGCCAGCCCTATGCACTACCTTAAACAAAAAAGCGAGGCTTGAAATATGAAATGACACTCAAGTTTGATATGAGTGAAACCTATTATGGAGAAGTTGGGCTTTGAATCGAGAATCATTGACTGGATTCGTGAATTGCTGACAACCTTTTCTTATTTTATTGTTGTGAAAGGTTTACTGATAAACCCCAATTTTAGAGTTTATCTTGTGTTGAATTTAGTGAATTTTATCAACTTATCTCACATTTATTCAATGAAATAGCATGCTTTTGTGAATTTCTCCTAAATTGTGCTTAAGAGTAAAAATGTTGCTTTTTAGACGCTTAATTTGCTAAATTTAATTCACTTTGATTCTACTTGATGCCTTAATGTGTTTGTTTAATGATTTCAGGCTTAGGAGACAAAGATTGGATAGAAGAAATGAAGAAAAAGCATGTAAAAGTGGAGAATTTATGAAGAAATAAGAATTTGGTTATCTGTCCATTTCCGCATACGCGTGCCTCAAGCGTACGCGTGACAAGCAGCACGTGACCAACTTAAAGAAACACGCTGGGGGTTATTTCTGAGCTCACTCAAGCCTAAATCCAACTCATTTATGAAGTATTTGAGGCCAAATTCAAGAAGAAAAAAGAGGAGAGCAATTAGATTAGGTTAGAAACATGTCTTACGGTAGTTTTCTAGAGAGAGAATCTCCATCTTCTCTCTAGAATTATGGTAGATTTAGGTTAAAATATCTTAGATTTTAGTTTTAATTCTTGTTTTCATCTACTTTCTTTTACCTTTCCTTGTTCTTTTACCTTAATTTTCTTGGTTTATCTTGTTAATTTCTCATTTTGGCAACTTTTTATGTTTATAAACTATTGTTGATTTTGCTTTTCATTTAATGCAATTTGATGTTTTATGTTCTTTTAATGCTTGTTTGAGTTATGTTGTTATTTTCTTGTATTTGGTAGTAGTAAATTTTATTATTATTGCAATTTATTATGCTTTTATTTTTATGCACACCAAGTGTTTGATAAAATATTTGGCTTAGTTTTAAAGTAGATTTTGAGCATTCTTGACTTGAAAAGAGAAGTTTGGTAATCTTGAGTCATTAATACCCAATTTGGATTTGGTGATCTAGAGTTGTTTCTTAATATTGTTTCCATTAATGCTACTTATGGATTGGGATTAACTAGGCCTACTTGATCTTCTCCCAATGTTGGAGATAACGTAATAGGCTTAACTCTTGGTAATTCTTGTGTCAAAATTAATGACTAGGATAGAAAACATTGATTTTCCATCCTTGTCATGAATGCCTCTTTAGAATTTATTATCTTTAGTTGTTTGCTTTAAATTTCTTGCCATTTAGATTGTAGTCTTCTTATCTGCAAACCACCTCCCTTGAACCTCATAACCGATAATACGCACACCTCACTGTAATTCCTTTGAGAGACGATCCGAGATCTAATACTCTTGGTATTTTTATTGGTTTGCCCTTGTGACAAACATAACTAAACTCTGATGTGAGTCAATTATTGGTTTGTAACTATACTTGCAACGAAGCGATTCTTTTATTGAGAAGAAAATTCCTAACCGAAGATTGGCTAATAACATTAAGGCTATGACTTTTTTTAAACCAAATAGAGGTATCCATCAAGGTGACCCTCTATCCCCTTTTCTTTTCTTATTATGTGCAGAAGGACTTTCCTTCTTGCTATACAAAGTAGAGCAAAACAGTCTCATTTGAAAAATCCAGATAAACAGAAGATGTCAAACTATAAATTACTTTATATTCGCTGATGATTCCATTTTGTTCGGTAAAGCCTCGAAAAATAATTGTGCCTCTATTCTAGAATTATTGGAATCTTATGAGAGTTTCAGTGGGAAGAGTTAATCTTAATAAATTGATCCTGTATGTTTTCAGTAATAACACTCCAATACTGATTAAAACCTCTCTAGATAATAGTCCAGCTGAATATTTCTCACATAGGTACACGGGATAAATATTTGAGTCTACCTTTCCTTGTCAACCACTCTAAGAAAGTCACCTTCAACTAATCAAAGATAAGGTTCCGAAAAGGACACAAGGATGGAAAAGGTGTTTGTTATCTAATGGAGGAAGACATGTATTACTCCAAGTAGTTGGTGAAGCCATACTAATCTACACCTTGTCATGTTTTGAACTTCCAGACAACTGTTAAATAAAATTCATAGTATTCTAACCCAATTCTAGTGAAGGCAGCAAAGTTCTAAAAGGTGAATAGTGTGGACTAGTTGGGATAAGATGACTAAGCCTAAGAAAAAAGGCGGGATTGGTTTCAAATATCTCAGGGTTCAAAACCTGGTTCTTTTGGATAAACAGCGCTGGAAAATTGTGACTCAACCTAACTCTCTTCTTTCTAGAATACTTAAAGGTAAATACTTCAGATTTAATTTCGTTCTTACACATAGAAGTAGGAACCTTACCTTCTTGGGGTTGACAAAGTATTTTTGGAGGGAGGCGAGTTGTAGAGAAAGGCATTAGTTGAAAAGTAAGTTCTGGTGATATCCAAATTTTCAGTGAACCATGACTCCCTCCTCCTTATCCCTTTACTGTCCTACCATCTGTAACACTACTATCAGATAGTTACCATCTGTTATGGGTGAAAGACTTATTTTTGTCAAATAAACAGTGGAACCAAGCATTAATCTCAAATCTTTTCCCTCCAGAAATTGTTTAGCGAATCCTCTCTATAATTCTAGGAGAAGGTGAAGACATAATTCAATAGGTGATGAACAAAGTAAAAACATATGATCTTGCATCAAGGTCCAGTATTACTTACCAATTTTACTATACTTTCATTGAATTTTGTCCAAACTTCATGCAATAGAGGCTAGTTTAGAGTCATTTATGGAAGTTGAAAATCCCTCACAAGATTTTGCTCTTTGCGTGAAAAATTTTCCATGGTAAGCTTCCTGTTCTGCTTCTCATCCACTAGCAATACCCATCCACTCTGGCAACTTGTCCAATCTGCAAGTCAGTACCAGAATCACTCATGCATTGTTTATTTTTTGTGGAGACGCTAATATAGTATGAAAGAAGAGTCCTTTAACTTACCTCATTCCATACCTTGGATGTTCTTTATTCTTTGATTTGTGGAGGAATTTGGTGTTACAAACGAGATTTCAGGGAACAGGCTCTCATAGAATTCGATTAGTTTTGATTATAGAACTTGAAATATTTGGAAGGAGAGGTGTCGAGGAGTCTTCGAGTATATCGAGGAGTCTTCGAAGAAAGGACTAACAACATCGCATAAATTGAATTAGGAGTTATCTATTTTATCTTATGCATAATGTTTTAAGATTTCTTTTTCTATTTGTTTTTTTATATTATTTTTTCTTATAATTTACTTATTCGTAAATATTTAAAAATCTCTTTTTTATGTTTCTCTTATCCTGATTTTTAGATATTATATTTATTTTTTTATTGAATAAAATACTACTATTATCTTAAAAAAAACCAATAACTACATACATAGATTTATTCTCTCTAATTCCAAAAAACTTGAATATAAGATCAATGCTAAGGAAAAATCAGTAATAGGAAATAAAAAAAAACTAAAGAGATCATTCCAGCCGGAAAAAGAAAAAAAGAGGTTTTGATCTTGGAGAATAATAAATGGTAATTGTTTGCTACTTATGATCTTTTTGAAAGATTAAATTGCAAAACGTACATGCAGTTTAATTATTTTTATTATATATATTATAAATTATATAGTTATTTGATTTTTGAAGGTTTAATTTAATTTATGATTGTTATTTATGTATTTTACAATATACAGTATGATATGATATATAATACAGAAAATAAACTTTTCCAGATACACCATAATAATTATTCCGATTTAATAACATTGAGTGATCCAAATCTAATATCTTACTATATGATGAAAACTCAGGTGAAGTCGACTTTACGTAAAGTTGATATCTGAGAGCCGTTAAATGAGACTCATCTAATGATTCTCAGATATTAACTTCACGTAAAGTGGACTACACCTAAATTTTTACCTCTTACTAATCATCACTTGAATCGCTAGCTAATCAAGTGACAATGTTTGCTAGCATTTTGAGTGTGAGTGATTTTTTTTATTTTTACCTTTCATTTTTTGATGCTGGTTCAGTAGTTCTTTATTTATATACGACTAATTATTATTAGTGAACCTGTTCTCAATCATTCAAACGTTAACATCTTTATTCAACCCAAGTAGTGTCGATTAATTATATTATTTGTTTTTACTTTAAACAGGTGTTTTTAGTATAGAATAAAAATGAGAAAGAAATTTTCCTAAATTAAATTTAAGTATAGAATTACATATAAATTTAGTCCATAATTTTTTCTAATTTAAAAAATGTCAACTCAATTTAATTAGAAAAATAACTAAAGAAATGAAAATACAGTCTATAGATTGTAGTAGGTAACCCATAATATAGAAGCCTGATATACTATTACTATTTTATCTTGATGTGTTTGCTATATGTTTAATCTGTAGTTGTATGCTTATAATTTGTTTCTGTTTTTATTTTATAAAATTTGTTGTAATCAAATTCTATAATCTTTTTTAGGCTATAGTTTAACATAAATTTTATTCATTTTTTTTTAGTTTTAGATTTTATGTATTTTTTATAATTTGTAAATGTCACTCAACTATTTTCTTAAATAGAAGTTGTTCATACCCTAGCCCAATAATAAAGGTCCAGGATCAAGCAAAAGACCTAATCCAAAGGGTTGGGCCTCACCAGTACCAACCTTCATCCTACAAAGTCGGTACTCACTACGACTTGTTCTAAAGAAGTCGGGCACGAGGGTTAGCTGGCAGATAAGCACTCATTCAAATGAGTAACTGCCCCTAGAATCTCTCTAACCACTTCCACGAGCCATATCCTAACCTCCCTAAGATAATGGGACGGTTACCACCCTAAAAATATGGCACTACTCCAACGGTGGTTATTGGTTCACCACTATAAATACACTGACACCCCTCAGGTATCTCTAAGTCCAATACTCTCTAGACCTGCTCACACTCTAGTTAACTTAGGCATCGGAGTGTCTTTGCAGGTACCACCCCCATCTCCTCACGCGAACAAGTCGGACGGAGGCTCCCGAGTTGCAGACCCATTCGGAATCCTCCTCCTTCATACATTTGGGCCAACCAACGCCATCCAGCCCATCAATCTCCGGTTACCCACCGTAACATTGGCGCCGTTGCCGGGGACCCGAGAGTTCAACCACTAATGGCGGACAGATTCCCCGAAGAGGTCATGTGGAGACAGATTCTGAACAAGAGAATCTGGACACAGGCAATAAGGATGCAGACTTCACCCTCCACCAGGGAACTAATGATCAACACAGGGAAGGTACCTCCGGAGTAAAAAACCCGAAGGTAAACTCTTCAGAAGGGCGCGAATCAGAGAAAGAGGGACCATCCCATGTAACTGAACTCATGGGATTAGTCCACAGTCACCTGGAACAGTTAGAACAAGAACGGAAGCGACAAAAGGAAACTGAAAAGAACCTAAAAGAGGAGATGGAACGACGAAAAGAGTTAGAAAGAAAACTCTTAAAGTTAGAATCCTCCCTCAAAGGTCGCAACTCCCGTGACGAACGAGAAGAGCCGCCCTTAGGAGGGGAGGATCCTTTCAGCGAGGACATAATGAGGGCAAAAGTTCCGAGGAACTTCAAAAGCCCCGATATGGACCTCTATGACGGAACCACGGATCCAAAGCATCACCTGAGCAATTTCAAAAGTCGGATGTACCTAGCTGATGCTTCCGACGCTACGCGATGCAAAGCTTTCCCGACCACTCTATCGAAAGCAGCGATGAAGTGGTTCGACAGCCTCCCCCCGAGGTCCGTTACCAGTTTTGAAGACCTCTCAAGAAAGTTTTTGATGAGGTTCTCTATCCAGAAAGACAAAGTGAAACATGCACCGAGCCTCCTGGGAATAAAACAGGAGGTCGGAGAATCCTTACGAGCCTATATGGAAAGGTTCAACAAAGCATGTTTAGAGATTCAAGACCTGCCCACAGAGGCAGTCATAATGGGGTTAGTCAATGGACTCAGAGAAGGTCCCTTCTCACAGTCCATATCTAAAAGACACCCCGTTTCTTTAAGTGATGTACAGGAAAGAGCTGAAAAGTACATCAATATGGAGGAAAACGCTAAGCTGAGAGACCTGAGTTGGCGACCTGGGCACCCTCCCTCAACAAAAGAGAGGAAAAGGGAAACCAAGAAAAAGGAGGAACTCGGTCTTGAGAGACCAAGAAAATACCACTCTTATACTCCTCTGAAAGTTTCTATAGTGGATGTATACAGAGAGATTTGTAACACTGAAAGACTGCCACCCCCTAGACCCATTAAAAATAAAAAAGGGGGGAGCCGCAGCGACTACTGTGAGTACCATAAAATATATGGTCACTCCACAAACGACTGTTACGACCTTAAAAATGTGATAGAAAAGCTGGCTAGAGAAGGTCGGCTTGATAGATATCTCATAGAAAGGTTGGACGGTCACGGAAAGAGAAAGCGAGACGATATGGATAGAAGAGACCCACCGCCGCAGACTCCGGAGAGACATATCTATATGATCTCAGGAGGGTTCGCGGGAGGGGGACTCACCAAATCCTCTCGCAAAAGACATCTCAAAAGAGTCTACCAAGTCAGA
Organism: Arachis stenosperma; assembly: GCF_014773155.1. Taxonomy (NCBI): domain Eukaryota; kingdom Viridiplantae; phylum Streptophyta; class Magnoliopsida; order Fabales; family Fabaceae; genus Arachis; species Arachis stenosperma. The sequence continues at coordinate 12,552,029 of NC_080379.1, forward strand.
GAGGAGTCATCCGACCTCCCTACCATTTCATTCACAAAAGAAGATGGGCAAGGAGTAATCCCTGGACACGATGATCCAGTAGTAATAACTATGATCCTGGCAAATGCCCATCTCCACAGAACCCTAGTAGACCAAGGAAGCTCAGCGGACATCCTTTTTAAGTCCGCTTTTGACAAACTAGGGTTGGATGAGAAAGAATTAAGAGCCTACCCCGACACCTTGTATGGATTAGGTGACACGCCAATAAAACCACTGGGATTTTTGCCCCTCCACACCACCTTTGGAAAAGGGGAAAAATCAAAGACTCTGAGTATAGACTTCATAGTCATTGATGTGGGGTCAGCATATAACGCTTTAATCGGCAGAGCTACCCTTAATAGACTCGGAGTAGTGGTATCCACTCCCTACCTTTGCATGAAATTCCCGACTTCAGCGGGGATAGCAACGGTAAGGGGAGACCAAAAGTTGGCAAGGAAATGCTACAATGAAAGCCTAAATCTGAGAGGAAAGGGCAGAGAAGTCCACACAATAGAGCTCGGCGGTGCAAGGGCCAGAAAAGAGCTACGACCACAATCGGGAGGAAAAACCGAGGAGATACAGGTCGACAAAGAGGAAGGGAAAAATACTCATATAGGAGCCAACCTAGGGAAAACCCTAAAACAAGGGTTGACTAAGCTCCTAAGAGATAACTCCGATCTCTTCGCCTGGAAGGCCTCCGACATGCCTGGGATAGACCCCGAGCTCATGTCCCACAAGCTCTCGGTTTATCCGGGATCCCGACCTGTACAACAAAGAAGATGCAAGCTCGGCCCAAAACGAGCCCTAATAGTAGAAGAACAAGTGCAGGCGCTCCTGGAAGCTGACTTCATCAGAGAAGTCAAGTACCCAACATGGCTAGCCAATGTAGTGCTAGTCAAAAAACAAAATGGCAAATGGAGAATGTGTGTCGACTATACCGACTTAAATAAGGCATGTCCCAAGGACCCTTATCCACTACCAAGTATTGATACCCTAGTGGATTCCAGCTCGGGGTATCAATACTTATCATTCATGGACGCCTACTCGGGATATAATCAAATCCCAATGTATGAGCCAGACCAGGAGAAGACATCATTCATCACACCCAGAGCCAATTTCTGCTACGTGGTCATGCCATTCGGATTGAAAAATACAGGGACCACATATCAAAGGTTGATGAATAAGGTGTTTGCCTCTCACCTTGGGAGCCTAATGGAAGTATACGTCGACGACATGCTGATAAAGACCAAGAAAGAAGTCGACCTCTTGTCAGACCTCTCACAAGTCTTTGACACCATAAGGCTGCACGGGATGAGACTAAATTCCGCAAAGTGCGCCTTCGCGGTGGAGGCAGGGAAATTTTTAGGATTTATGCTAACACAAAGAGGGATCGAAGCCAATCCCGATAAGTGTAGAGCCATCCTAGAGATGAAAAGCCCGACTTGTTTGAGAGAGGTCCAGCAGCTGAATGGCCGACTTGCAGTCCTCTCCAGATTTTTGGCAAGATCAGCACTAAAATCCCTTCCACTGTTCTCCTTATTGAGAAAGGGATGTCAGTTTGAATGGACCCCTGAATGCGAGGAGGCATTCCAGGAGTTCAAAAAGTTCTTAAGCCAACCTCCTATTCTAACCCGACCCGTATCTGGAAAAGACCTCGTCCTATACTTATCTGTAGCAGACAAGGCTATCTCATCAGCCCTGATAAGAGAAGATGAGGTCGGACAACATCCAGTATATTTCATCAGTAAAGTCCTACAAGGCCCTGAGCTAAGGTACCACAAACTAGAGAAGTTTGCCTACTCCTTAGTAATAGCCTCACGAAGGCTACGGTCTTACTTTCAAGCTCACACAATAAGAGTCCGTACGAACCAACCCATGAAGCAAACCCTCCAAAAGACAGATGTTGCAGGGAGAATGGTTCAATGGGCAATAGAGCTTTCCGAGTTCGACTTAAGATACGAAACTCGGACGGCGATTAAAGCCCAATGCCTCACCGATTTCATTGCAGAATACGCAGGGGATCAGGAGGAAAAACCAACTACATGGGAACTCTATGTAGATGGATCCTCCAACAAAATAGGAAGCGGTGCAGGCATAATATTGGTAGATGAAAGAGGAACCCAGATAGAGGTTTCCCTAAAATTTGAATTCCCAACTTCAAATAATCAGGCAGAGTATGAAGCATTGATTGCTGGATTAAAACTGGCAGAAGAAGTCGGTGCTACAAAGGTGATGTTATACAGCGACTCCCAAGTGGTGACCTCCCAGATAAGCGGAGAGTATCAGGCAAAGGACCCAAATATGAAGAGGTACTTGGAGAAAACTCTGGAGCACCTTGGGCGCTTTGCAGAAACCGAGGTTAAACACATAACTCGGGATCTAAACAGCAGAGCGGACGCCCTATCCAAGTTAGCAAGTACCAAGCCAAGAGGGAACAACAAAAGCCTGATCCAAGAAACCCTCCAGGAACCCTCAGTGGTAAAAATAGAAGACAAACAAGAAGTCCTTGAGGTAGTCGGTTTAAACCTCGGATGGATGAACCCCTTGGTCGAATACATAAAATTTGACATCCTTCCAAAAGAGAAAAAAGAGGCCAGGAAAATCCGGAGAGAAGCACAACATTACACTTTGGTGAAAAATATTCTCTACAGAAGGGGAATATCAACACCATTGTTAAAGTGCGTACCGACCTCAAGAACCACCGAGGTGTTAGAGGAAATTCACAGTGGAATCTGCGGAAATCATCTCGGAGCAAGGTCACTAGCCAGGAAAGTGATCGGAGCTAGATTTTATTGGCCGACCTTGCAGAAAGATGCCATAGAATTTGTGAAAAAGTGCCAACCATGTCAGATGCATGCAAATTTCCACGTGGTTCCCCCAGAGGAGCTCATCAGTATCACTTCTCCATGGCCCTTTGCAAAATGGGGAATGGATTTGTTAGGTCCTTTTTCCCAAGCGCCAGGACAAGTCAAATACCTGATCGTGGGAATAGATTACTTCACAAAGTGGATAGAAGCAGAACCATTGGCCACCATCACTGCTCAAAGAAGTCGGAGGTTCCTATACAAAAATATCATCACAAGATATGGGATACCTTATTCCATTACTACAGACAATGGAACCCAATTCACCGATTCTACCTTCAGAAGCCTAGTAGCCAGTATGAAAATAAAACACCAGTTCACCTCGGTGGAGCACCCACAAGCCAATGGGCAAGCCGAGGCAGCCAACAAAGTCATACTGGCAGGGTTAAAAAGAAGATTACAAGAGGCAAAAGGAGCCTGGGCTGAAGAGCTCCCCCAAGTGCTATGGGCTTACAGGACAAAACCCCAATCCGCCACTGGAGAAACGCCCTTCCGACTAGTCTATGGCATAGAAGCAATGATACCAATAGAAATCAATGAACAAAGCCCAAGGGTAATTCTCCATGACGAGATCGGGAACATACAGGGACACAAAGAGGAGCTCGACTTGCTCCCAGAAGTCCGAGAAGAAGCCCAAATAAGAGAAGCAGCGTTGAAGCAAAGGATGACTACAAGGTACAACAAAAAAGTCATTCGAAGAACATTTTCCCCAAATGACTTGGTTTTAATCAGAAACGACATTGGAGTCAACAAATCAGGGGAAGGAAAACTCGCTGCTAATTGGAAGGGACCATACAAAATCAATGAGGTCTTAGGAAAAGGCTATTATAAAGTGACCGACCTAGACGGCACCGAATTAGAGAGATCGTGGCATGCTTGTAATATGAAAAGGTACTACAGCTAAAAGCGAACTCTACTCCCTGATATACTCTTTTCCCAACTTCATGATTTTTTCCCAAAATCAAAGGATTTTTTCTGGAGGAGGGTTTTTAACGAGGCATCATAGTAGAGGCTAAGGGAAAATAGGCTATTAAAACCCTTTGTAGCAAGAAGGTACCCCCCAATTAATAAAGATCTTTTTTCATTTACAATATCTCTTATAAACTCCTTTCTATTTTCTAAGTCTTTCTACGAAACGCGCCGACTTAAGCTCGACAAAACGTGAAAATCCCATGAACCGACCTAGATGGTCGTCAGGATAAAACGACGAGGTACAAGTTGGTGTAATGAGGTTATAAAAGTTGATCGTAAAAAACTCGGAGACATCCCGACTCATAAGTCGAAAGGAAAAACCGAGTAGAAAAGAAAACGAATCGCAAAAATAACCTAAGTCATAAAGAACTCAAGAGAGGGAATACGGAACTAAAGTCTACAAGGACCGTGACATCAACCCACTGAGAAAGAACATCTACGGAAGCTATTTCTTTTCTTAAAAAGGGTGACAAAAAACCTACAAGGGAAAAGAAAAGGAAAATAAAAAACACGGTCTCTAAAGGGAGGGAATACGGAACTAAAGTCTACAAACCAACCTATCTATCTACAAAATAAAAGCATGCAAATAAAAGGCATGTTACAGAAGAAGAAAAAGCTAACCTTTTATCTGAAAATGAAGGTTGGAAGAAGCAAAAATCTGCGAACACAAGAGTGCAGCACGAACCAATGAAGAGGAGATTTGAAAAATCGCAGAAACGAAACAATGAGAGAGAGGGAAAGCATTTATAAGTACGTTAGGGGCACAATGGTAAAAGCGGGGCAGTCATTAATAAAAATGCACCGTTACCAAGACCATTAATCCCTACGCACATCCCTAACGGACACGACGCTTGATTAGATGTAACCATCAGAACCAAAAGGCTACGAAAAGTCACGTCGGTTTCAGACCATCACGTCGGTCCTCCCACAAGTCGGCTACGACCCCGAGTAGAATACTCGAACCCAAATCTTGAAAAAATTGGGCTTGAGTAGGGACACTGTTCATACCCTGGCCCAATAATAAAGGCCCAGGATCAAGCAAAAGACCTAATCCAAAGGGTTGGGCCTCACCAGTACCAACCTTCATCCTACGAAGTCGGTACTCACTACGACTTGTTCTAAAGAAGTCGGGCACGAGGGTTAGCTGGCGGATAAGCACTCATTCAAATGAGTAACTGCCCCTAGAATCTCTCTGACCACTTCCACGAGCCATATCCTAACCTCCCTAAGATAATGGGATGGTTACCACCCTAAAAATATGGCACTACTCCAACGGTGGTTATTGATTCACCACTATAAATACACTGACACCCCTCAGGTATCTCTAAGTCCAATACTCTCTAGACCTGCTCACACTCTAGTTAACTTAGGCATCGGAGTGTCTTTGTAGGTACCACCCCCATCTCCTCACGCGAACAAGTCGGACGGAGGCTCCCGATTTGCAGACCCATTCGGAATCCTCCTCCTTCATACATTTGGGCCAACCAACGTCATCCAGCCCATCAATCTCCGGTTACCCACCGTAACAGAAGTTTTTCTTCTGTCCCAAGGAAATTTTTTCTTTTGTAGTTGTAAGCTTTAATTTCTGTCTTTGACTTTCATGGAATAAGTATACATGTACACATCACTATTCACTATAGTGCCGCGAACGACCATTTTATAGGGTGGCTAATAATATATCTTTTTTTTTTTTAATTTAGGGTGGCTGATAATCTGGCTATGGCAAAACCAATTTTTCCTAAGATATATATATAATTCAAGTAAAGAATATTTATAATTGACCACCCAAAAAAAAATAATTATTATTCTTGTTTATTATATTTAACAAAATTATGGAAACAAAAAAAGAAAATTGGTTATGAACAGTGATGGATACTCTTTGTATATATAGTGACTACCTCTAATTTTTAAAATTACTTCTGACTATTTTGTTTCTTTAAATTTGACTCTTTTCTGAAAAGAAAAAAAACCTTCAAACATTATTAACAACCACTATTAATGGGTACCCTTATAATGTAAATTTTTTATTTAAATAAAAAATTAATTACATGATTGGACAAAATTTGAAAATTTTCCACATTTTTACTTTTTTAGGGTATTTCGCTGGATGTAACAGTGAAATATGTCCATATTTTGAATTGTATTTTGAAAATATTTCAAAAGGATGTACGTATTTATCTTTTCTTTATAGTTAAAGGATTCTCTAACCAACTATTATAAAGGTGTTTGTTGAGGTTATTTAAAAGAGAAATTTTTTACATACAAGTATTTTTTTATATAAGTCTTTATAAGTGCACCTTCTTCTTCTTCTTGTGCACGTTTTTCTTTCTCTTCTTTTTCTTCTCTTCTTTCGTTTTTTGCCTTCTCTTTCTCATTTTTCAATCATTACTGCACGTTTTCACTGCACATTCTTCTTCTTTCGTTTCTTGCCTTTTCTTTCTCCTTCTTCATTTACGTGTTTTTCTCTCTGTTTTCTTTTTTCGTTATTCTCGATTTCCATTGTTTTTTAACATCAAACTCTGAAATCATTTTCGAAGAAGAATAAGCAGCAGAAGATGAGGAGGAGAAAGAGAAAGAGTTCTGAATTATGCATAAGGTGTACTTCAACGAATTTTGGGTGTATTTCTTAAATCCTTTGGGTGTAGTTTTTGTAATCCTTTGGGTATATTTCTATAATCGTTTGGCTGAATTCCTGTAACCATTTAGGTGTATTTCTGTAATCGTTTGGGTGTATTTATGTAATCGTTTGAGTGTATTTCTGTAATCGTTTGGGTGTATTTCTAAAGTTTCATTATCTTCAAATTTGGCAAGAAACTCGTTTTCATAGAGGAAGAAGAAAAATAGTCATTTATAATGCATGGTGAGTAGCGCGCTTTGGAAACAGAAAATGGTTGAATAACGTGCATTTATTTACTCTTGAATGTGGGAGTGTAATGTGTATTTTTGGCTGGGCTTAGCTTATACCAATTTATAAGACTTGTAAGACAAAAAAAACTTATATGTATAGTAGGCCTCTATTTAAAAAAAAAATGTTCAAACGTTTTATATGTAACTAATAATTTCTGAAATGGGTTTGCTAATAAATTTATGAAATATACAGGAAAAAAACCTTCATAATTTTAACAATAAGTAAAGGACCAAATCTTTTGTTAAATTGATTGTGCTCAAAACATCAAATCTCTACTACAATACTAGTAGCTTCCATAATAAAACATGAGTTAGGTTTGAAAAAAAAAAGGCCAAATGCATAAATAAATTAATTGGAGGTCAAATATTACACATATCTATCAAAATAAAAAATATTACAAGGATCTATAAAGTGTTTTTATGTAATTCGAATGAGTCCATCAGAGTTATAAAATCTAATACTAATTTAAAGTAGTATAATTTGAATTATGCATGGACAAAATGTTTTAGTAATTCGAATGAGGATGAAATGAACTACATACACGTGAATATAGCTCTAATTCGAAGTGGACTAATTCGAATTATCAAAAGTAGCTGTCTAAGGTAATTTGAATTGGTCTCATTCAAATTACCAATAAATATCCTATAAATATAGTTTGAGTTCAGTTTTTTTTAATGCATGGAATATAAAATATATTTTTTTTAATTTTTAAATTATTAATTTTTTTAATAAATTTATTTAAATTATATCACAAAAAATATTTTATTCCATGTAAAACAATTAAAAAAATAGCTTAAAAGATATTAGGAGTACTATAAAATTTTGTAATGTCCCAGTAACTTAGGTAAATACATACATGTACTCAAATTTTAAATAAAATACTCTACATAGTCAATAGTAATTTAAAAAATTTAAAAATTTAAAAAAAGATTAAATTTAAATGCAAATATTCATGAATGTACTCAAATTTTAAATAAAATACTCTACATAATTAATAATAATTTAAAAATTAAAAAATTATTCCATCCAAAACAATTTTAAAAAAATGGATTAAAACATGTTAGGAGTACTATAAAAATTTATAATATTCGAGTAATACAGGTAAGTAGATGATAAAAATATATATTTTTTTAATTTTTAAATTATTATTGACTATCTCGAGTATTTTATTTAAAGTTTTAGTACATGCATATATTTACCTAAGTCATTGGGACGTTACAAATTTTTATAGTACTCCTAACATCTTTTAAGTCATTTTTTAATTGTTTTGTGAATTTATTAAAAAAATTAATAATTTTAAAATTTAAAAAATATATTTTATATTTCATGCATTAAAAAAAATTAAACTCGAATTATATTTATAGGACATTCATTGATAATTCGAATGAAACCAATTCGAATGGCCTTGGGCTATTACTTATAGTAATTCGAATTAGTCCACTTTAAATTAGAGATATATTCATGTACATTTAATTCATTTTATCCTCATTTAAATTATTAAAACATTTTGTCCATGTATAATTCGAATTACACTACTTTAAATTAGTATTAAATTTTATAATTTGATTAGGTCTCAGTCAAATTATATAAAAACACTTAGTAAATACTTATAATATTTTTCGTTTTAGTAAATATATGTAATATTGGCCTTCAATTAGTTTATATATGTATTTTGTCCTTAAAAAACAAAATTGATTTTTACAACAGGAAAACTCATCACACAGTTGTGTTGTTGACTTTGTTTGTGTGTAGAGGCGTCTGTGTCTATACAAATAAACTATATATGCAATGACTTCATGCTATATATAATATATACAAAAATTATATTTATATATTAAAATCAGCCATTAAAATTAATTATTAATATATTTATGTATAAATTTAATTTTAATGTGTATTTGTATTTTAGCATATATTTATAAAAGTGATTTAATGTTATCCTACGGTCAACTACACATTATGAGCGCTTTAATTTGAATTTTAAAAATCTCTTTTTAGAGTTAGAATACAAATGTCTGTGATAAAATCGATGATCCACTCCGAAAAATAACTCATCAAAAGTTGAAACTAATTCCTACAATATTTACATAATTCACTTTTTTAGAAACATAATTGAATCTAAACACAAATAGTGGGTATAATATTAAAATCGAACACATCTAAATGAAACCTAATTGAGAATGAATACATCCAAGTAAGAATAATTGAAAAATATAATCTGGTTTGTTAGTATAATTGATAGTAGGATAACATTGAATCACTTTTATAAACGTTAGGGATATAAATAGGACGATTTAAACGTTAGGAATACAAATAGAACTTATTCTAAACATTGGGGACAAAAACGATACTTTACTCGATTATAAATTATTTCTGAGATGATATATAAAAATAAAGAAAAGAGATAAAGTATTATTTTTTACATAATTTAGTTATCATTATTTCATAATTAATTGCTATTAAGAACAATTTCATTAAAAAAATTCTCATCACTTAATGGAATAGTTATTTTAAAAATTTCGGATGATGTCAGAGATAATTCTTACAATAAAAAGTTAAAGATTATTTTTTTTGGCATAAAAGATAATATTTTATTTTAAAAATAGTTATTCTTATTATTGTCATATTATACATAGAAAAAGGAAAAAATATATCTAAAGTTGTTTACTTATTTTAGGTATGTTTCTTTAAATAGGTTTGCACTCTAATATTTATTTATCTTTATCCTAGGAAACCGAAGCACTGTAAAACAGTCTAAGGATGCATTTATTTAGTTTATATATCCTGGAACCCTAATTCAATTTGTAGAAGATTAATTTCCTGTCCAAATCATACTTTTGACTTTTGAGGTCAAATTTATATTTAAATATATGTTTAATATAATTTAATTTCATGACACGACATGGACTAATAGTAAGTAGTATTTGACAGATGACCTGGCGGCATTTGAAAAAGGCTAAGATGATAGCCTTTTTCTTAGCCTCTTAGGCTCTTGTTTGTTTTAATTTGTTTGACCTTAGCTTCTAAATATAGGGTGAGTGCAGTGTTTCTTTTCTCTTTTTTTCTTCTAGGGTTTACTGCCCTTGAAATTTTGAAGTCAATGATGACAAATATGCATGGGAGCCACTTGTTTTTCCTTCCGGGCCACGACAGCTACATATACATGCATGTATGGGGAATATCAATATGGTTTGCATCATCATGCCCTATGAATTTTGGCACAGGGATAATGAGAGAGAGAGAGAGAAAAAAATTATTAGAAAGAAGAAAAAGATAATGAGCAAAAAGTTGACATATATACGCTGATACGAATGAAAAAAATTTGCAAACAAAAAATTTTTAGACATAATTAGCTAAAATTTTTTATAATTAATTTTATTTATATCATTTAATAAGTTTTATTTGTTTATTTTACTTTTTTATTATTTCACTTATCATATTTTTATCAATTCTATTTATCAATGATATTAATTATAATATTATATCTTCTTACTATTAAATATTCTTATAATCAATATTTAATATTTTTTTTATAATTCAATTTTTATATTTAAGAATATAATAAATATTAATAATAATAAAAAACGATAATGATAATATGATTAATATCAATTATATTCAATAATTATAATTGATTTTTTATCCGTTAAGATATTTATCATGACTTAATAGAGATATGAAACATGAAAACTACCCTAATATATACGTTCTGTTAATTCAATTATATTCATTCAAAAATCACAAGAATAATACCATTGCAAGTACAATAATGTATAAGCCAAAAATTTTTACAAGAAGTTGCGCTTATCATTACAAATAATATGGCATTTGAATTCGACCTTAATACGGTACCTATGGTAGAAGGTGCTGAAGAATTTGAATAACAGATGAACTCACTCGACGATATTGTTGTCAGTCAACCAATTTTCGAAAATATAGAAAACTACACTAACTCTTAGGGGTGCACATGGGGCCAGGTGAAGTCGGGTTCGCCGTGACCTGAACCCGACCCTAAATAATGACCGGGTCTATTTATGAGACCCTTACCCGACCCTAAACCCGATGAAATCATGTTACTTTTGGGTCACACTAAAGTCGGATCTAAACCGGTTGAAACCCGGGTCTTGATCAACTTTATCACGACATCACCAAAAGTTGGATTCTACATCTTTTGAACCTCTAAATTTTGAAAAATAATTATTCCATAACATTTCAACATTCACATAATAATAATTTAGAATCTAATAATAATAATAATTATGTCAATTACACACTAAACATTCAAAGTTCAAAAGACAATTAAAACAAAGTTAACAACCAACACAAGATTAACATAATAATAATAATAATAATTTATAGTGTCATACCAACCAATAACAACAAAATATTAAGTAGCAAACAATTATAGCACAAAATTCATTTGATTTGTAGTTTGCTCTTAAGGTTGTGAACTTGATTCTTGTTGTGTGGATGTGTTAGTAACATATGCAAAACATAAAAATTAGTCTCTTAAGATTATTATATGAATTAAATTAAATAATAAAAAAAGAATAAAGATATCATAAAGTAAATATACCATTAACAATCTTGTCACTACTATCAAATTGATCAAACTCAAGTTCTTCAAATCTCTTCTTAGAAGGATACAACCAACTTTCGGTGCAAATTAAAACTTCTGTCATTTTTGGTGACAAAGAGCTACGGTACCGTAAAGATCAATCACACGCCCACCGGTACTGAAGCATGATTTAGATGCAACAGTTGAAACTAGAATACCGAAGACATCACGGGCTATGGAAAAAAGAATTCTATATTTTGATCCATTTAATTTTCACCAAGCCAATATCAAAATTCTCATCTTCCACGTCCACAGGATCTTCTTAGAAGGATACAACCAATTTTGGGTGCAAATTAAAACTTCTGCCATTTTTATTGACAAAGAACTACGGTAAAGATCAACCACACGTCCACTGGTACTAAAGCATGATTCAGATGCAACAGTTGAAACTGGAATACCGAAGACATCACGGGCTATGGGAGAAAGAATTCTATATTTTGATCCATTTAATTTTTACCAAGCCAATATATCAAAATTCTCATCTTCCACGTCCACAGGATATTCGGCCAAATATTTCTCAACATCTGATTTGCTATCTACATTAGCTTTTTCCTTCTTTTATTTTTTCACAAATTTACTCTATTTGCAGCAACACCCGTAGCACCAGACTGACCACTATCTTTATCATCCAAAACAGCTCTAGAGGAACCGCCACCATCATTAAGAACTTTATCATCTACAATTTTTTTTGAATAAAATTTGTACAATATCTCCAATGTAAATTTCACAAAACTAGTCATACTAGTAGCCACTTCCTTATCATATACATCCTCCAAACACCAAGAAAGATAATTAAGTTTGTATCGAGGATCTAAAACAACGGCAACAAGTATCAAAGGATTAAACTTGTCAACTAGTCCCCAATATTTATCGTATTTAGCCTTCATAGAGCATGCCATAGTTCTCAATAATTCAGAATTATTGTGGCTCTAAGATGTTAGTTGAGAATTTATAGATGCAATCTCATGAAAGCATTTGTTTGAAGTAACATGTAAAAAAGATGAGAAATATAAAGTAATCTCATAGAAGATTCTCAAAAAATCAATGAATAGTCTAGCATGTTGCCAATCAAGTGCTGTGGGTGGACCAACTTTCTTTTTATCCCGACTATCCCCTCCAAACCATATAAAAAATTTAGTTTTTTTTTTATCATAAAGTCTATCAAAGCTTTTTCAAAATTTTCAGCATGTTCCAACATTAGATAGGTGGAATTCCATCTAGTTGGAACATTCAAACAAACAAGACTTTTAGACTCTATCAACTCAGCCTCAATGCATTCTTTAAATTTTTTAATTCTTTGGAGAAGATCTAACATACCTAACAGCATTCCGAATGCTTCAATGGAGGCATGTTGCTCTTTAATTCCTTCATTCACTATCTAGTTGAGAACATGAGCACAACACCTCATTTGCAAATATTTTTCTTCGCACACCAATCCACTCATTGTAGCTAATTTTCTTTGAAGGTAAGTGATAGCCCCATCATTTGAAGATGCATTGTCTAATGTGATTGTAAAGGCCTTTTCAATTTCTCACTTTCTCAAACATGTCTCAATTTCTCTCCCTATTGTTTCTCCCTTGTGGTTCTCAATCAAGCAAAAATTGAGAATTCTCTTTTGTAACTTCCAGTCGTCATCAACGAAATGTGCAGTTAGGCTCATGTAGCTATGATTTTGATTTGATGTCCAACAATCTGATGTCAAACAAACTCGAGCACATGACTTTTGCTTTAAGTTTTTTCTTCTCATCTAAATAAAGCTGAAAGCAATTTGTTGACATTGTCATCTTGGATGGTACAGTGAATCTTGGCTCAAATTGATTAATCATTTTGCGAAACCCAATCCCTTCGACCACTTTAAAAGGGTGTTCATCAAGGATAATAAACTTAGCCATTGCCTTCTTACAATCTTCCAAGCTATAGCCATTGACTTTGAAAGTTTTGTCGACTTCATCTTCTTCACCAACCTTAGACATATAGCCATGAAGTGTCCCATTTTTGTCTGCTTTTGTAAATATCCACTTGTGAGAAAATTTCAAGTGTTTATTCAAAGAATTTGTGCCATGTCTAGTTGGATGACATAGATATGCTTTTTGATAGTGATTACATTTGGCCTTGTGCTCTCTATTACTCTCACTAAATGAAACCTGTTTAAAATGCGTCCAAACATAAGACTTTTTACCCTTGTGAGTAGCCTGCTGTCCCTCGTTAGCCTGCTGTCCCCTCGACAGCAGCAACCTCAGGCTCTATGTCCATAGCTTTGTTGTCCTCATTACTTTGGACTGCAATACAACTAGAATCTCCTCCTCCCATTTGTGTTTATCTAAACATAAAAAAGTTTCATATAACAATATATCTAAAAAAAATTAAACATACTTAAACAACTGAGAATAAATACAATATATCTAAATAAAACTGAGCATACTTAAACAAGTGTTTAGTCTCATCATTTAACAATAACAAATGAAAATAGAATTAAATGTTTAATTTACTAATCCAAAAAAAATAAAACAAATAAGAAAGATTCATAAGTATGTCAGTCTCATTCTTATTCTTGTAAGACTTAAGTGAAGTAAGACATAGATAATAATTGAAGGTAGGTTGAAATGCACGTGAAGATAAAGGTAGAGCAGCTAGCATTACTCAATACTCACCAAAGCATTACTCACAATAACATAAAGTGCACAAACCAAGAAATTTGATTTTTAAATAACAATCAAATTTAAAGTGAAAAGGATCAATTATAATTATTGGCGTGCAAATTATAAAAATAAAATTATTATTCCTACTTCCAATAACTTGCTAAGGCAGCCAGTAATTATAATTTCAAATTATTGTCCCTACTCCCAATTCTTTTGAATTGTTAATTCCTATCTCTGATCAACAACTTCTTCCTACTTTCGTCTAGCTTGTAACTCTCATCATTGAAATATTTAAAATACAAACCAGAAAATCAAACACAAAAAAATCAATTTTGTTAGTTTTTCTCAAAATTAAACCAATTATGGCAAGAAAAATATCAACAATTTCGTTAGTTCTCCCAAAAAAATAACAAAACAAACAAAATAGGTGAAATATTTAGCACCCAATAGGCCAGTAGTTACAAGAAAAAAATGAAAATCAATGGTTTTTAGCAAAAATAAATTACATGCTCTGCGTCTTGCGATGAACACTGCATTGGTGAAAACTCTGAGTCTCTAAGAGGTGATTGAAGGCAAGTTACTGGTGCGCGTGGTGTTTGACGGTCAGCGGTTGTGGTGGTTGATCAGACTTGGTGGAGAAAGAGGAAAAAGGTGAAAAAAGGGACAACAAAAAAATTAAAGAAGATTGGTGGTGAAGGAGAGAGTGAGGTATGATTAAGAAGCACAAATGGCATGAAGGTGTGAAGGAGGAGCTCTCTGCTGGCCGTTGGGGCTGCGGTGCTGTGCCTCAGGGAAACGAGTTTGAGTGAGAGAGAGTGTGTGCTGTGCCCTAGCCCCTGAATACTATGGGCAGTAAAGTGTGAGCCTGAAGAGTGAAATTGTGAATATTAAACACAAAGGAAAGAAACATAATGCATATTTTTTATTTTTTTACTGCACGCCTACACGGGTCCAACGGGCCGGGACCAGGTGACCCGAGACTTGGCCAAAACCCAATTTAATAAATAATCGGGGCTATCTATTGAAACCTCGGGTCTAACCGGGCCATAACGAGGCCGGGCCAAATTAGTCTCGAAGTCACCAGGTCCGATCCGGGTCTTTGGACTGGACTGGGTCTTGTGCACCTCTACTAACTCTGATGAGGTATGGTAATAATCCGATTTTTATGTGTGTATTTTTTATGTGCATTTATACTTATACTGAACTATTTAGTGAATTGCCAATTTTAGCACTTTAGTTATATGCATAGCATTCGTAAAGTTCATTCTTTATGCAATCAATAAGTTCATATGAATAACATCCATAATGGCACAAAATCAGCACCTAAAGTTATAGTAGTGTGTTTTATTTGTTATACTCGACAGTGAAATTAGCCACTTTTGTATAGTTAACTATTAGGTTGAGTTTTATTTGTTTTTTCTTTTTTTTTCCAGGTCATAAACCAAGCTATTGGTGACGAGGAGCTAGACCCCACGGAGGGAATGTGCTTCGGCACATTAGAAGATGCACGTGCATATTATTACCGATATGTGGTAAGGATTGGTTTTGTCGTCAAAATAAGAACCCCCTGCTAGAAGACTAAAAATGGACAGAAAGTGGTTGTTAATCAGGCTTTGCATTGTAACAGAGATGGATACCACACATCCCGTGTAAAGGCATCCAAGAGAAGGAAAACAGTGGCCTCAACAAACTGTAAAGCCCATTGCTATTTAGCATTTGATAAGATGACAAGACAATGGAGGATTTCTCGAGTAGAGGTATTCCACTCACACCCGCTTAATCCGAAGCTATCTGGAATGTTCTCAGCAAACCGTCAGCTAAGTATGCATGTGAAGGACCTGATACAGCAAAACGACCAAGCTGGCATTTGACCGAGTAAGACATACCAGGCACTAGCCAATGTTGCCGGTGGCCCTGCCAACGTCACCTTTATAGAGAAGGATGTTAGAAATTACATTAGTTGTTACTTATGCATTTTCGGGGATGAGACGGATCCAAAAGTGTTACTTAAGGACTTCTCACGAATGAAGGAGCTCAATCCGAACTTTTTCTTTGAAATAGATCTGGACGAAAACTATAGCCTTAGAAATGTGTTGATGCTCAGTATAGAGCTGCATGGGAATATTTCGGTGATTTTGTGACGTTTGACACTACTTACAAGACTAATAGGTATCAAATTATTATTATTTTGTTCCACTTAATTAGATTTTGTTTCAGCTAAGGCATTTGGATTTTACACCTACGTTACATGTGTTTATATTTCTATTATTTAGGTACGACATGCCATTTGGGTCTTTCATAGGGGTCAACCACCATGGGATGTCTACACTTCTTGGGTGCGCATTATTGCGGAATGAGGAGACTCGTACATTCCAATGGCTTTTTCGGACTTGGGTGAAGTGCATGAGAAATGCCCCCAAATGTGTTATAACAGATCAATGCCTACAGATGCGTTCTGTGTTAGAGACCACCTTACCAAACACACGCCATAGCTGGTGCATATGGCATATCCTAAAGAAGATATCATACAAGCTGGTAGGTTACTGTCGTTTCGATCAGCTCAACACATGCATGAAGAGGATTGTGTTTGAATCTAAATCTAAGGACTCATTTGAGAGAGATTAGCACGATTTTATTGAAGAGTATGACCTCTACAATTCTAGATAGTTAAACGGTAGTATAATCTTCCGATTTATTGCTGCGTGTGTTTGGCTTCTTTATAGATGTTATTGGTGCACAAAATTGTGATCATAAAAAATGGCGCCAAAAACTTGGTAGCGCTCTCAAACGTGAATCACACTTAGTCACAACTCCGCACAACTAACCAGCAAGTGCACTGGGTCGTCCAAGTAATACCTTACGTGAGTAAGGGTCGATCCCACGGAGATTGTTGGTATGAAGCAAGCTATGGTCATCTTGTAAATCTCAGTTAGGCGGATAATAAATGTTATGGAGTTTTTGAATAATAAATAAAGCAGAAAATAAAGATAGAGTTACTCATGTAATTCAATGGTGCGAATTTCAGATAAGTGTTTGGGGATGCTTGTCCCTGTTGGATCTCTGCTTTCCTACTACCTTCCTTCAATCCTTCTTATTCATTTCCATGGCAAGGTGTATGTAGGGCATCACTGTTGTCAATGGCTACATCCCATCCTCTCAGTGAAAAAGGTCCAAATGCTCTGTCACGGCACGACTAATCATCTGTCAGTTCTCGATCATGTTGGAATAGAATCCCTTGATTCTTTTGCGTTTGTCATCACGCCCAACAATCGCGAGTTTGAAGCTCGTCACAGTCATTCAATCCCGGAATCCTACACGGAATACCACAGATAAGGTTTAGACTTTTCGGATTCCCATGAATGCCGCCATCAATTCTAGCTTATACCACGAAGATTCTGATCAAAGAATCCAAGAGATATGCGTCCGGTCTAAGGTAGAACGGAAGTAGTTGTCAGTCACGCGCGTTCATAGGTGAGAATGATGATGAGTGTCACGAATCATCACATTCATCATGTTGAAGTGCAACGAATATCTTAGAATAAGAACAAGTCGAATTGAATAGAAAAGAGTAGTAATTGCATTAAAACTCGAGGTACAGCAGAGCTCCACACCCTTAATCTATGGTGTGTAGAAACTCCACCTTTGAAAATACATAGGTGATAGTGGTCAAGGCATGGCCGAATGGCCGGCCCCCAAAATATGATGTGAATTCGAAAATAAGGGAAAAGGACCCTTTGTACAATAGTAAAAAGTTCTATTTATACTAGACTAGCTACTAGGTTTACAGAGATAAGTAATTGATGCATAAATCTACTTTCAGAGCCCACTTGGTGTGTGCTTGGGCTGAGCTTGAGCTTTATACGTGCAAAGACTTTTTTTGGAGTTGAACGCCAAGTTGTAACGTGTTTTTGGCGTTCAACTCTGGTTCGTGATGTGTTTCTGGCGTTTGACTCCAGAATGCAGCATGGAACTGGCGTTGAGCGCCAGTTTACGTCATCTAATCACGAATAAAGTATGGACTATTATATATTGCTGGAAAGCTCTGGATGTATACTTTCCAACGTCGTTGAGAGCGCACCATTTTAAGTTCTGTAGCTCCAGAAAATCCATTTTGAGTGCAGAGAGGTCAGAATCCAACAACATCAGCAGTCCTTTGTCAGCTTTTTATCAGAGTTTTGCTCAGGTCCCTCAATTTCAGCCAGAAATTACCTGAAATCACAGAAAAATACATAAAATCATAGTAAAGTCTAGAAATATAAATTTAGCATAAAAACTAATGAAAACATCCTTAAAAGTAGCTAGATCCTATTAAAAACTACCTAAAAACAATGCCAAAAAGCGTATAAATTATCCGCTCATCAGTTATTTTATAGTCAATATGAATGTTGCACTTATTGGTTAACTTACGTTATTTTTTTACATTTTTTGTTTTCTTTATTCATTGGCAGATATGTTTGCTGATTGACACATGTGGGTGCCATTATTTTTCAAGGACAAATTCTGGGCTAGCATGAGGAGCACACAGCGTAGTGAGAGCATGCATGCAGTTTTCGATAAATATTTAAACAGTAAGAGTTCTTTGTTGTAATTTGTTTGCCAATACCAAAATTGTCTTATAGACAAGGAGAAAAAGGAGCTTTAGTGTGACGCTGCGGATTTAAGGGGGATTATCCCTTGTGTTTTCAGCTTACCAATAGAGAAGCAATTCCAAAGAGAATATACAAACTTCAATTTTCGAGACGTTCATGATCAATTTATAAAAAAGACGGATCGCATCATCTCCTCAATCAACCATCACAACACAAGTACAGTTTGTGAAGTTGACCAACCAAAGATGGTGTTTAACATGTTAGAGTATAGCATATACCAAGTTGTCTATTGCTTGCAGTCATCAAAAGTTTAATGTGATTGCTTTATGTTCCAATCGGATGATATTCTATGCTGCCACATTCTTGCTGTTCTTTTATATTTGCATGTAATAGCAGTGTCCTCACAATACATTCTATCCCCATTAAGTAAGAATGTTAGTCGGAGACACACATACATCAGGAGTAGCCTTGACATGGACAGTTCTGACGACAGCATGACCATTTTTAGGGAATTGTGTTCTAATTTTTACAATGTCGCTCAGGATTTCGTGGCTACTCCAAAGGTTGCTGCTATATTGCGTGATGCCATGGACATTTCTCGGCACAAGCTCAAAGAACACAAGGAATCCGAGCATCAAGCTGCACATATACCAAGTGCAATTAACTCGCATACGGATGATGAGTGTCCCGTTAGCATGGATGAGCTACAGGGCCCATGTCTTGTTCCTATGCGAGGTCATCCAACGTTCACCAAACTTGGGACAGATTTAGGTAAATCTATTAAAAAGAGGGCTCGCAAACACAAGAACACTCACAATCACAACAAGGTAAATATGAGATCTACCCCTTTTTCACGTAATTTGTTTGTTTTTAGTGTGTTGACTGGATGATAAGTTAGAATGTTATTTTTCAATATGATTTGTGTGTTCAGGGACCTAATGATAATGCATAACCATCTCCTACCAATATGGCATCTTCCTACAAAGATACACAGTGGGCTTGTTCAGAAATAACAGACAATTTGGTTATGCACTCTGGTTCCTTTACATCACTATTGAATTCATTCCATCACTATTAAAATTTTACTTTGGTTGATTTTTAAACCCTTTTTGTTTTCATCTCTAACCTACTTACCCATTTGGTTGTTTTGGGAGCATTGTTTCATAACAACACTTGTAGCCCTCAACTGTGAATACTACACTCTGGTTTACAGTTGCAGCCAACTCTTGGAGAAGAAAACCCTATGACAAGCCAGATAGAAACATTAGGGAGGAAAATAAAAAAAGCATACAATAAAGGTAACAACTAACACCTGTAAAAATATGCATCATCAAATCTATTCTCACTTACTACATATTTATCTATTTTCTCTCATCGCTCGGAATGTCGGCTATTCTGCATAGAGTCTAACACCTATAGGTTATTAGTATGCCGGTGGAGTACATATAGTCACAAATGATCATCTTGACACACTAGAACAAATCACTTTATTATTGAATAAAACATGTTAGATTCTTGTAATGAAAAATAGATTTTATGTATAGATAATAAGTAAGTACAGGAATTACTTACATATTTAACTTGTTTCGCCTTCCCTGCATCGAACCAGTGCTGTCCGTGGCCCATGAAGCCACTAAGAACAGGGACAAATCCAATGTCTGTGCCCGCACATCGTTTAATATTATCATTAGTCAATATTAGGGCCTGCAAAATCATTTTGGATTAGTTAAACACCTAAGGAAATTAAATAATTAAGAGTGATAACTCATAAATATAGATTTTGTATATCTTCAAAAGTATCCTTCACCGAGGCAATTATGGGTATTAATTAATATTAAGTGGGTAAGGACATATTGCACTAACCATTAGTCTCGGTGGAATACAGTAAAAATCCGTGCAAAATCTTGCGTTGCCCGAAGCATTGAACATGGCATAACAGTAATCAACCACTTGAATAGAATAAACGCATTGCATTTAATACAGAATACATACTCACCAATTGATTACAATTTTTTGTTCGGTCTTATTGTATCACTTACTCTTCTACGCCATCCCAGTGATTGCAAGTCTGCTCGCTGCAGCTGAACATCATCACCGTTGCGAATCCATGCGAGCGTGGTATTCTATGTAGCCCTCCGATCTGTCGTCCACTTGTATATCATGTTCATGTCATCACATCTAGGCCTTGCAGCACCCCTAGATGGCATTGGTGTGTTCACCACATCTTCTGATTTTCTTATATTTTCTGGTGCTTCAGGTTTTGGAGTCGCATTTCGTTCATTTGTTACCGGAGATCCGGGCGATGAGTCTAGTATGTGCATCTGAGTGATGCCAAGCGAGAATGATGGGATTGGAAAGTCAACCTGAATTGAGTCCTCTGGCGCAGCATACACTACCATTGCAAGTTCTCCAGAATCCCTGCACATTCATTAACAATTAAGTGATCTTAAGTGAGTGCCTATTGCAGGTTCTCGTGCAATTCTTTAATACTTTAGTTTAGTAGGAAGCATGCATTTCTAAAAAGGGTAAAGTAAAGAAAGTCGTATAACCAGCATAAGATTAGATTGATAACATCTATTATTGATTAAACATTTCACCTGAAAAGCAGGAAAGAGTCAAAATAAAAAGTCATGAACTAACTATACTTATCAATACTTCGTATTATGGTGAAATTCAACTAACTTTCCTTTTCTCTGAAGGTCCTTCATCGACATTATCATCTGTTCCGTTTTCAATAGCTGTGCCAGGCATTGTCTCATCCCATGTGGGAGTTTTAGCACATGTCTTATTCATACACATAGTGTTCCCCCCAATGCACCTATTTTAGGACTCTTGACTATAGTTTCTGTTTAAATAAATTGGAGGTTGAGCAGCTATAGGTGATAATAACAAAAGACACCTTATACAAATCTAATCCGATTAAGTAAATCTAGTACGCTTAAATGTATAAATGATTTTAATTCGAAAGTTAACCCAAAACTTCTTCGTGCAGAGTAAAGTAAAGAACAGATAGTAACATCCGCAATTCCAACCAATTAGCAACCATAAGGCCACACAGATAACATCAGGTGTCAGGCATACATAACATCCAAATTAAAATGATAAATATAAGCTATTCGAACTCCTATTCAAGGTAAATCTACAAGTTACAATATTAATGTCACACTTCTAAAATTAGACAAAAAAAATTAATTACAGTTGCTATCCTTCTCAACTAAGCTCAATATTATATATAGGTAACGTATATTAAAATTACTCTATAGATGGTAAAACTTTATATACAAATGTAATAATTAATTATGTTAACGGAGATGCCCAAATTAAAAAAAAAATTATACTAGTATACTATTAAAAAGAGGCAAGTTAGAGCATTAAAATTTTATACTATAACTGAAAAATCATTAACTTGCCTTTTCTTTGAAGGTCCTTTATCAACATTATCATCTATTGCATTTCCAATAGGCGTGACGGCCATTGTCTCATCCCCTGTGGGCATTTTTGTATATGTCTTGTTCATACACACCGTATCCCCCCAATACATCTGTTTTGTGACTCTTACTGTAATTTCTGTTTAAATAAATTGGAGGTTGAACAACTATAAGTGATAATAAAAAAGTCACCTAACGCAAATATAATCCGATCAAGTAAATCTAGTATGTTCAAATGTATAAATGAGTTTAATTCGAAAGTTTATCCAAGGATGCTTCGTGCAGAGTAAAGTAAAGAATGGACAATAACATCCACAATTCCAATCAGTTAACATTTATAAGGCCACACGGATAACATCAGGTGTCAGGCATACATAACATCCGAACTAAGAAGAAAAATATTACCTATTCGAACTCCTATTTGAGGTAACTAGTATTAGCATTAATTAGATATTTATTTAATTGGAATAACGCTTATCAAACTGTCATACATGTTACACATTAAAACCAAAGCAGCTTAATAACAAGGTTTTTAACTATGCATATAAGGGAGAGTATAAATGATGTTATACATATTAATCCGTTGATACTCACATAGTTTTCAAAGTTATTATTTTATGAAGTGAATGATAAACATAAAAAGATGTATCTAAATGTGTAAGGTCAATTACCATGCTCAACATAAGTAGCTGCAACAGTATTTTGAAGATGGATCTACAAGTTACAACATCAATATCACCTTTCTAAAATTAGATAAATAATTAATTACTCTATAGATGGCAAAACTTCATAGACAAATGTACTAATTAATTAATTTAACACAG
This sequence comes from Arachis stenosperma, assembly GCF_014773155.1. Taxonomy (NCBI): domain Eukaryota; kingdom Viridiplantae; phylum Streptophyta; class Magnoliopsida; order Fabales; family Fabaceae; genus Arachis; species Arachis stenosperma. The sequence continues at coordinate 12,574,889 of NC_080379.1, forward strand.
GTGCAAAAACTAAAAAATATTTATACTAGCATACTATTAAAAAGAGATAGGTTAGAGCAATAAAATTTTATACTATAACTAAAAAATCATTGACTTGCCTTTTTTTGGAAGGATGTTCATCAAATTTAGCAGCTGATACATGTCCAGCCCATATGTCAGTCTCAGTCTCATCTACCGTGAGAGCTTCTTTACGAGTCTTTCTATTAGGCTTTGTTTTTTTTCCTAATGCATCCTCTCTTTGATACACGGTTGTGCTTTTTCAATAGCCTAGACATCTTCACAATTAAATTTAGAAGACCCTACAGTGGACAAAATATAAGTTTTATTTTCATTAAAGCTTAAAAGAAGTGATCCGATTAATATATCTTTCACACTTATCATTATTAAAATATTATATATCTACCATATGCCTCACCGAATGAAATGTGCTTTCCTCTTCATCCATCGTTTTCAAATAAGCGAGCGACCAGTCTCTGATCCACGGTTCTCTCCCATTATATCTTTCTAAATCTCCATTCTTGTTAGCATGGAAATATATAATCTGAAAGTTATAGTAATTAGTATAAACAAGGTATACTATAGACTAAAAAACAACAAATCAAAGGTTAGGGATATACAGGTCACCAGCAATGCGAACATACATCCATCTACTGTCTTCTTTCCTACATCCTGAAACCTCAGAACTCCCTCAATTAGAAAATCATAAATGTACTTTGCCCAATATATCTTTCTTGGGTTCGATACATCAATGGCAACTCGTATATGTATGCCTGAAACAGTGGCCTTCGGCGAAGGAAAGAACAAACACTTCGCTATCAACATGATGAACTGTCTCCAGAAGTTGATTCTATCATACTCGGACTGCATCGAGCATGTGATAACATCTCTTTTCAAATTTATTTGTATCTTTTGTGTGAAGCTATTAAAAAGTCAGTGCTCTGCTGGTGTTTTTAGATTTTTGAAACAATGCCCTGCCAAACACAAAATGAGTCAATGCAGTCCAAATCTTTATTGGCTAATTTTACCGAAAATATATACTCAACAAGATTATTGTGAAAAAATTTATTTTTTTTTTTGCTTTTTTCCCTATTTTATTTGGGAGATTGCTTACCATGGTTTGGTAGTCCATAACACCGTGCAATCGATTGAACCGTTATGGGGATTTTTCTTGTTCCGACGATCAATGATTTCTCATCCCAATTATATGATGATGCTAATGGCACCATCATATCTTAGTTAACAGCTCATTCATGCACATATTTTAGCCAGCCAAATTTCATATTCTCCACCTCCATCATTTTCTCTCTACCCACTTCTGAACTTAATTCCTTCATAACTGAAGCCACGCAATATGGCAAGCACCTAGATATCAGTGTTTTCTATACAAACAATCACAATAAGCTCACAGTAACAACGAAGGAGAATGTTAGTTTTAACATTTACTATTAACACACAACAACCTGAGTTTTTAGTTAATTCACCGCTAACCATTCAACGTATCTTTTTTGGTCCACCCGGTTTTTTTTTTGTCGTCCTCTTTCGAGAGTGTTACTCTTATGTGTCTTTTTTTTCTCCTGATATGAGCCATTCCTATTTCTTGTTTTTTAAACACCTATTCACGAGCAACTGCGATATATACTTAAATAACCCACTTAATTTAAACATAACATCCCAACATGTTTATTAATAGCATAGTTATAATAACATCTTTACTTAATATAACATCCATGATTGAAACATTTCTTACTCTAGCATTACAATATCATAATAGCCCCTCACAGTACCATTTACATGCCTAACTTTTTGAGAGTTTACTATCAATCTCAAAAAAAATTTTAAATTCGATATTCACTTGGACTAACAACTTTGCTTGCAAATAAACTTGAATAAAAGTAGGATATCAAGAAATTGAATATGAAATTATGGTCCTCCCTCATATCCCATTCTCTATTTCTACCGTGATTGTTGTGAGAACCACATTAATCAGGTTATTTCAATACCAAAATCATGATTATTTACTATGTATCCATCATTCTCATAATCATTTCACTAAAGTAACTAAACAAAATTGTGTGAATTAATTTGTTTAACTATATACCATTATTTAACAAGTTATATATGTGGATATGTTCAGTTCTTAGCAAATACCAATTGTGTAGGAATGTGTATTAATCTATGCAAAATTTCAACTCAATCTTTTATAAAGATAAGGTACTTCACAATAAAAAAATATGAAGGCATAACATCTCTATTGCATGCATAACTAGAAGGATTTTTTTTGTTAAATGAATAAAAACAGAAAACTAAAAAAAATACTTTATAGATAACCTTAGGTACTCCTCATGTACTCCTACTATGATTAATTACCATTATCATTCAACTAATAAAAAATAAATAATCTAAGTGACATACATGAAATAAAAGGATTTGTTAGATTTTTGCTTTATGATTTTCAGAGAATAAATTTACAATCTTGTATAACTGTATAGTGTAGTGTTTAAATTCGTGAACGCTAAAAAGCTAAAATGAATACAGTTTATGCAGTGTGGCAGAGATGGTATTACTTATAGGTTATAATCACTGATCTGTTTCTCATTCTACCCTTGAATTAAAATTCTAAAATAAACAAAATATCCTCTTCAAGTAACTAGCGATTCCCTAGATGCATGCATAAAGAGATTTATTAGTTGAAGGTATTATAACAACAATGAAAAAGAAAGCGTGGCTTCTGTTGTGCCTGTTTTTAATGGAATGTTATCTGCGTATATCTCTTTCTCATAAAACTTTATTCATATTCTTTATTTTTTCTTTTTCATACTAGAATTGACAAAGAGAAAAAAAAAGAAGAAATGTAACGAAAGTAGCAAGAGAGATGCCCTCAACAAGAATGACAAGACCAAAACCAAGTCAGGCTAGAATGAAAGTGCTTTCGTTCTTGCTCTACTCCTTCGCCTCAACTTTATCCTCTTGAGACACAACTGCGAGATTTTTCAGTGGAGTCCTTCGAATTATGGAGGAAACTTGAACCAAATGGCTACTTTACAATTGACACATTATTAATCCCTTAAAACAAAGCACAACACGTAGCAAGCAAAACAGCAAATCAAACAACGATTGAACAGATTAAAAAACAGGGGAAGTGTAACACCCCATAAAATCATTGCTGATTATAAAAACAAAAAAAAACCTTTTTTGAAGCCTTCCCTTCATCTCCACCCCCCAAACGCCATCTTTGCAAGCTTTTTCCTTTCCCCAAACCCATCAACGCAAAATAAAGACTAAAACTTTTATCGTTTACTTCAAATCCAGACACATGCAACAACTGATAATGAAGCCTTAATATGTTAATTAATCGAAACATGAAACTAGATAATATACCTATTGGAGTAGGAGATAAGGCTATGCAATGCTTCGATGATGAAGCTGTTGGGTTTCCTCCTCTCTGCGTCTTTTCATTCTTCTCGGTTGTGGGCTTATGATTCGAATGAAATTGGGAGAAAAAGTTTGATCTTTCACTCGGGTTAATGTGATAGTATTTTCGGATGTTATTCTACTAGACAGAAATTGCATTTTAATGGATATAAATATAAATAAGAGATGTTAGGCATTTGATTTAGAAAAACTAAAATGAATTTTGAGAATGAAATTAGTTACTCCAGACATGCAGATGAAGATTGAGTGATAAGTGGGTAATTGATAAGCAGGTGTAGTCCACTCGCTTATCATGAGAATGACATTTATTTTGTGATATCTTTACATTATACACTATTGTTTGGCTACCTAGCATTACTCATTAACTAATATAATTAGCTAGACTACACTAATACAATAATGGATATGACAAAAATTTGGACAATTCATTTAGTAGAATTGATCCCTGCTATAGTTAAACTATTGTAGAATAATGTTCTATTTTGTCACATGTTTTCCCTTTGATTGTTATTGTTGTTCCTGTCAATGTTGTTGCCGCCTTCTAATCCTCCCTCCCCTCACCTACACTGCTGGCCCCTTTCTGTTCTCTTCTCTCATGTGCCGCTCATCCTTTCTTAGTGCTTTCCATCTTGTGTTGCTCCACATTGGTTTATTCTCACTACTACATTTTATACATTTAATAACATTTTATTTTAATATTTGTTAAAATATTAGTAATTATCATAAAATTAAATATTAAATAGTATTTATGAAGGAACATTTATAAATAAATGTTAGCAAATATATTTGAATTTTTAAATACTTACTCAAAGTATTATCTATTCTCAATCAAAAATCTAAATAAACAAATTGCTATGTTTTGGAGGTAGAAATCATTCAAAATCGTTTTTACTCTCATTCTCATGTTGTGAAATTAAACCACCTCTCGCTCCTCTTCAATCATCTCTTGCTCTGCCTCATCGACTTCACGGTTCGCGAATCGGAACCAAAATTGCGTGTTCTCAACTCTCACTTCAGCTCGCATTGTCTCGCCTCTGGTTCACCCTCTCATCACTTGTGTTGTCGCTTGCGCCGTCGTCTTCTCGCATGTACCGTCGTCTTCTCGCCGGTTCCATCGTTTGCTCGTCCCACGGCCAATGAGTTCTAATTCTCTTTTTCAGTTAGCTTCTTGCTCCTTCAATCCTTTTTAATCTTTATTTCTGGTGTGGATGGCAGGCAGGCCTATATTTCTTGGTATCAATAGGACTCCTTACGAGCGTTGTTTCTATATACTATTATCTAAAAATAATCAAGTTATTAATGACTAGACGAAACCAAAAAATAATTCCTTACGTGCGAAATTATAGATGGTCTCCTTTAAGATCAAACAATTCCATCGAATTGAGTATGATTGTATGTGCAATAGCATCTACTATACCAAAGGTTGTGGATACTCATCAGATGTTGGATATCTTATTCGCAATAATTAATTTGAAGTATAATTATTAGTTGATTGAAGTTATTAATTGGTTATTAGTAGTTATATTTTGAATTTCTATTTTAATTAAGTTATTTATTTGCTTATTAAGTTATTAAAAATGATACGTTATTAGTTTAGATATGCATGATTGTTTGCCAGGCAGTTAGAGCATACCAAATATTTGATAAACATTTCTACATCATCTTTCAATTCAATTAATCACTGTATCAATCTAAACAATTATGTTCATTGTTCACAAGTGTAAATAAGAAAATATTGTTCTAAAAAACTAATAAAAGAGTCTTAACTTCTCATGAATTCGAATGTGAAGATAATTGTGAGCAACTTTGTTTAAAATACACAATATATATATATATATATATATATATATATATATATATCTTATAATTTCCTTTAATTTTAAGCATAATTTTGTAATTATTTGTCTCTATTTACATCATATTCAACTACCAAATACAACTATATATATAACTATTAATTGAACAGAATCAACATCATATTTTAGATTGATCTAATAAAGCTATATTGAATGATAAATAATGAATGGTATATTGGCACAAAGTAAAATACGATGATGATTATGTTTGTGGTATCTATGAATGGGAGTTAGATTCAGGCTTGATGAGTGATGATAGGTTTGAAAGAGGCATACGAAATATGGTAGAGGCAAGAGAAATAGGCATAATGCAACATGCCTTGGACTGAAGGAATTGCATGGCAGCTCCCACAGCTTCTTCCATTAACTTTGCAACTTGTTGCTCTGTTCCATCATTTGACATTTTCTCCTATGCTTGCCCGTTGTTCCCTCTGCCTTCTAATTTCTCACCCTGCTGTATTAATAGGGGTGTTCATAGATCAAATTCGAGCCGCATATCCGTGGTGTATATTCAAATCTGATTCAAAAATTGCGGATATGAATCCGATCAGCAAGACTATTGGATCAGAGTAAATCAAAGGTGGTAAGGTGCTACGACCATATATATATATATACCATAACTTCTCATACAACTCAACCAAGCCTCAACAATACCAAAAACATTCCTCAACCAATTTATTCAACACTTTCCACTCCAAAATCCACCATACAAAATCAACAACACATCTCATCAATTCTTACTAAAAATCAACAATCATCATCATTGTATAATCATCAAATTAAAATAATATTCCAACACATACATACTCATTAAATCTTCATTTCCAATTCACACACCATACACAACTCAATCAATAATTCATTTAGTTCATTCCTATCTTAAGGTTTACTAACCTAAGTAGTTTTCACGTAACATTATACATTAACTACGAGAAACCAAAATCATACCTTAGCCGATTTCTCCCTAAGTTTAAACACCAACAAATCCTCTTCTTCTCTCAAGTCTAGGGGTGGCAAACGGGCCTAAACCCGTCGGGTCAGCCCGCGTAACCCGCCAAAAAAAATAGGCCGGGTTAGAAACTTAGGATCGCCAAATAGCAAAAATCCGCCTAACCCGCACCGCTTAAACCGTGGGTTTTGGCGGGGCGGGGCGGGGCGGGCTTTCCCGCCGGGCTTAGTATTCTTTTAGTGAGGGGGTATTTTTATAATTTTTTTGCCAAGACCTAACTTCTCCCAACCTAACTTACAAGATTATGAAGATAAAAATTGAGTGATTTGGATTATGTTTATGTTACTTTGGAGACAATATTTATAATTATGTTTTAAATTATGTTTATTTTGCTTTGGGGAGAATATTTATACTTATGTTTTGGATAAAAACTTGGTTTATAATTATGTTTATTAGATATTTATAATTACAAAGATTTTAATGTTTATGAATATAAAAAATATATTTTTTTATGCCTTTAGAAATTATAAATTTATTAATATGATTGTGAAATTATATATATTATTTAGTAGTTAATAGTAAAAAAAAGGAGCTTTGGCGGGCTTAGCCCGCCAGCCCGCAGTTAGGCGGGGCGGGCTGGAATTCTAAGACCGCCTCACTAAGCGAGGTGGGGCAGGCCAGCCCTCCAAAGGGCGGGCTTTTGGCGGGGAGGGGTGGGGCGTGGTGGGCTTCCCCGTTTGCCACCCCTACTCAAGTCTCTAAGTCTTCAACTCAACCCAGCCACCAAAACTTGATTCCAAGTGCTCCAATTCACCGATTCAATCTCCAATTCAACATAAATTCAACCTAAAATTAAATAATAAGTTTGTTAGTTATTATTTTCATATGAAAAAATTTAATCTTTTTACTAATAATTAATTTTAACATTCGTTATCTAAAACTTGAAAGAATTTAATGTGAATACTTTTATATTTGATTATGTGTTAAGTCTGCTACACAAATAGAAACAATTAATTTTTATGCTTGCTGTTTCAAAATAATATTTTTTCTCTTTATATATAAAAATATAATTAGATATTAGCACAAAAAATTATAGTGATAGTTATAAAATTAATTTAAATTTATTTTTTTGAAAACAATTGAATCTTGATTCTAACTTTTAATCACAACATTAATATTTTCTCTAAATTATATGTCATAAATCTTTAAAGAAAAAGAAGTGAAAATATAAATTAGAAAGATAAGTTGTAAAAATTTAAAACTAAATAAAAAATATATATAATAATATTTTTTATTAAAATTATATTATATTATTAATTTTATTTTTTATAGAACGGAAAGATAGAAAAAATAGAGAATGAGAGAAAAGAGAGAAAGATAAAGAAGAATGAGATTACGGAGTTTGTTAATTTTGGAAGTTAAGAAAAAATTTATTTTAATTATAATGAAAAAATATCTGGTAACACATTTTGATTTGTCAAATTACTAATATAAAATATAAATTATATATAAAGTGCGAATGATAGAGAGAAATAGAAAAAAAAAGAGGTAGATAAGATAATGTAAGAAGAAGGTTTACTAATTTTGGAAAGAAATATTTTTTTTTAAATTTTAATAAGAGAATATCATGTGACACATTTTAGTTATTAAATTAGTTAGTAATATATAAATATAATATATAATATAGTTATATTTCAATTTTAATATTTTAGTTTTAATTTTAGTTTAATTTGAATGCAATTAAAAAATGTCATGTTGTATATTTTAATTGTCAAATTTATAATTAGTTATTAATAATGATATATAAGAGAGATAGAATAAATAAAAAAATAAAAAAAATAGAAAAAAAGAAACAAAATAAAAAAATCTTTAATTTTAAAAAAATTTTAATTTTAATTATAATAAAAAATAATATAATATATTTTAATCGTAAAATTAATAATATACAATAGATAATAAATTTTTTCATTCAATAAAAAAATTGAGGTTGAATTTGAAAAGTACAATATAAAAAGCAGTGCTAGCCAACTAACTTAGACGCATATTTCCATTAAAAATTGAAAGTCCTAGTCGCTGGGGTAACAACTAACAAAGAATCTTCTACGATAAAGAATATAATGGAATGAAAGAATTAAACGGTCATCACTATCATTGCCAAGAAGATTGATAGAGAAAAGGGGATAAAAGGCATGCCAGGTCAACAAAGATTTAATTACGGAGTAATTTTTCAATGAGATTTCTATTTATTTTTGTGAAAGATCATGCAGTTCTATAAAATAGTTTCTAACGATTTCTGTGACAAGATATATAAGTCTTCTTCTCAATTAAATCTATTAAAAATTATATGGGTCTGCTAATTAAGTGTTAAGTGTATCATGTGTATGTCTGTTAAATTAAAATTTGAGCCGGTTAGATTGTCTATTGACAAATTTTATTTAATAGGGAATAAATTGAATATTTATTTATATTTATTCTTGTTTTATCTATTTGAAAATTCAAAGGAGGATTAATCTTTAGTTTCATATATAAAATTAATGACTTTAATAATTCAGAAGGGAGAAGTATCATATTCGTTTCTTTGCATCTCAAAGTGTATACAAAACCCATTTTTTTATTTAATTTATTTTAAACTTAATCACCATATATATGTATAATAGCTAGAAGTCTTAATTTGTAATAAATATAGAGCATCAATTTAGAACACATCCTCGAGTTATTTGGTCGAGGGCGGCCACGACGAGGACGGCGACGATATAAATTAGGATGTTATATTTTATTCACTTTATAAAAAATTTCGTCTTTAAAATTTCGAGTATATCTTAAAGATTGAAAACTCTTAAAAAAAAATACGTCCCCAGTACTCATCTTACACAGAAAGGAGTTCGATCCTAAGGATACCCGTAAGCGAAGTCGATGAAAACTCTTCACGTTCGTGCCTCGTGTCACTATGTTTTCACTGCGCATCACTCACATCGGGATGTCTTGGATTCATCATTACTAGTCTCGTACTATTCCTATCCCAACATCTAACAATCAACTGTACTTCTAAGTACAGCAGCTGTGTCCCACATAAATGTGGTCATCGGCATTTAAAAGTTTTATGATGGCGGTCTATCTGATAATTGCACGTGTTGCAAGAAATTCTATATCGATAAATTCGTCTACTCACAGCCATTGAGGTCTTATTCATTCCCAACAGTCAACATCAAGGTAATCAGCCTTAACATATTAGGTCAAGTGTGAATAATTTCTGAACAAGCGCTCGCAAACGATCATGCTAAATATATCAATGAAGATACCCTAACAGCATGAGAAAACAAAAAGCAGAGTATGCAACGAAGCATAGTCAGTCCATTCCCAGGCTCTATTAGGAACGAACTGCTCTGATACCAAGTTGTAACAACTCGATTTTCGACAGGTCCGGATCACTGCCAGTCGTCAGGTGTTACTTCTCAGTAGCCCTATAATACTCTAGACTCGATAATATTTACTACATATGAGCCTTTCGTACTAATGGAGTCGCATATGTTAGCTTATTTTTTTATATGTCTTTCTTAACAAGCCTATTAGGAAAACCATAAACATCTCTAGAGATATACAATATAAAATAAACATCAAACTAACAGCAAAATTAAAATAGCAACAAGATTACAAAAAAGCTTTCATACATATATACGTCTTAAATTAGCTCATACAAACTTGACATGCTTAGTTATATATATATACTTATATATAACTGATAACTTTTCAGAATAACTGGTCCATATAGAAAACCCCTAAACTGGTACCCAGACTAACAAAGAAAAGAAAATAACAAGTTCTACCCCTAAAAAAATGCTACAAAAGTGAGGGAAAATAAAGTTTAAGGAATAAAGATCATCTATCCTACATTCTTCTCACCATTAGGGCACAAGTCTGCAGGCATCATCTCAGGATGAGTCTCGAGTATCTCCTGTAGGGTCCGAAAACACATGCTCATCTGGTACCCTTCTGAATATAACTCCAGTGACGGCAGTTAAGTCGAAATCCTCCATCTGGGGGGAAAAGGAAAAGGAAGGGGTGAGAACCTATATGGTTCCCAATAAGAGGACACCATAAAAACACGTCTCAGTTGTGAAACCTAGAGTTCTAGCTCTATTGTAATAACTCGCTTGCTAAATCCCTCGGCTACTTTCGTATCGCGGCTCTAACATAACTCTATCTTGGCGTCTTCCATTGGGGTTAATGTCGCTCCTTTATGCTATTCTATATGGCTATTGTTCCTAGTTTTATTATCTTAATCTAAGCTTTGGAGAACTTGTGATTATACAACTTTAAATACAAACAGGAATCAAAGAATAGAAAATTAACAAGAAGGAGATAGCACGTGGCAGAAAAATTGTACAGTAAACAATCACAATCAAATGCGCAAATAATTTATTATGCATGCATATTCCTACTGCAGGCCATGAGCTCATGCGTCAGTTGTCTACCCGCAATCCAACGTTACTCGGGGCGAACCCCGAATATGGTCTCTTTACCGTGTTAGTTAGGCACAATTATCATCATGGGCGAACCCATGGTAATTAGGATATCTTGGCATCACAGTAAGAAACAGGCTATCAGTTAGGTGAACATTCCCACATTAGCAACCTCAGGCTATCAGTTAGGCGGGCACTTTTGCATTAGCAATTTAGCAGAAGGCCCATTCAACATACATTATGCTATCAGTTAGGCGGAAATTCTTGCATTAGCAAGCTTAGGCTATCAGTAAGGCGGGCACTTTCGCATTAGCGCTTTGTCACAAAGGCTCATTCAACAAACAGTTCTCATGAATCATTATTCATTCATGGTTTCTCATTTTCTTTCTTTTTATTATACCTCCATATCACCAATTATATACACACACCTCTGCATCACCACATTATTAAATGTACCTCCGCATCACTATTTGATTACAGATACTTCCACATCACTATTTAGCATTAGTTATTTTAGGGATAGTCTATACTTTTTCATTTAACTAAGTTCATGTATTCTTACAAAAAGAAAATTGGGCATAACCTTCCTTAAAATTGTACTAACGCCACCCTTACGAGTTTCTTTAATCCTAACACTTTCAGACCCTCCTTAACAATCTATCACGTAGACATCTTTAATTGGTCATTAGACTCTCTTTAATTTCCTTAGTTATTGTAAAATCACTAGTTTAGAAAATAAAACTTGGTTATGGGGCAATCCGACAATAATTAAAACTTGTACAAATCTTTTAAAATTCTGCTATCATTGCAGAAAAATAGCAGGGAGTATTAAACTTGATAAATTCATTAAAAATATGATTTTTACCCATTGCCTTTCAAAATTGGTGACATAAAATAAGACTCATTTAGATTTCAAAAAAAATTTGGATCAATATCATGCCGTATGAAAAAGTTATTCAATCAGGAATGTTGCCCTGTTTTTTTTTTAGACGGTTTTCAGAATTCAGGGAGTTAGCCACCTTCCCTGCATCATATCTAATTGGATAAATGTGATATTGATCTTAAATTTAAACTGGAGATTATAGACATACAAAACTTTAAATTGCCACTAGTTCCAACTTAATCCCTTATCAAAATTAAAATTTAAGTGGGTTGGAAGTTGGTGCTTCTATAGTAAGAGGACAGAATTTTCTGCAGAAACCATCAATCTTCAAAAATTCATTTCTCCTAATCCACTTATCAATTCATTCTGAAATTTTTTATGAGACATTCAAAACACTAAAGTTTCATAGAAAAATAATTTCATACAAAATTTTAGTCTAGACTGCTCCCAAAAATTCGTTCATTTTACTGCTAATTATGCAGAAATTGCAGAAATTCTGCACAATGCAATTCCAGCAACCTCACATGCCAAATTCCACACTCTAGCTTATATCTCCCCTAAAATCACACTTTTAGCTTTTCTTTGGTTATCTAAAATTGTTACCAATGTCAACGCAGTCCCATAAACTCAAACTTGGTCATTCACAATTCTTCAAGTACATATATACAATTGAACATATATTTTTTTGCATTATCTTAAACAGAGTTTTTCATAAAGACTCATCATCAAGCATACCCATCATAAGCCAACAAACATCATCGTTCAAACATACATTAATTCATCAAACATACAATAATTCATAAATCCATAACAGCAAGCTCAGTAACAAAAGAAGCATTCTATCTATCCTATCCCTTACCTTGTTTGTTGATCAAACGCACAAAGCTTGCCTCTGCTATCTCTTTGCAACTGAACCCCTCTCTCGCTTATGATGGTGGCTGTTTAAAAAATTGGGCAAGCTAGAGGAATGGAGCAAGGATTTGGTCAGAGGTTTGAATTAGAGAAGTAAGGGAAGAAGGAGAAATTGCTGGTTCTTGCTTTACAGAGAAGCTTGATGAATCAACTGGGTGAGAAGGATGAAACTCCTGCTTTAGCTTGGCCATCCTCCTCTTGCTTTCTACTATTTTCCCGTCGCTGGCCCTTCCTCGCTTTTCTTTTTTTGATGTGTTTTTCAGGGAAGAAATGAAATTTGAAGCTACCTACCTATATTTATATAGAAGGAAGGATGGGCTGAGTTGTTAAGGGCTTCGTGTCTTCTCCTCCCTCCAACACTATAGCAACGCACCTCTGAGGAGGTGAAACTATGGTTTATGTTGAGTTTCCAAGCGGTGCTAAGAGAAAAGATAACTAGGGTTGGGTTTATTTGAATAGGAGGTGGTTTGGTTGGACCAAAAAAAAAGAAACCAATCTGGTTCAAAGTTTGGTTCATTAAAATAGTTTGGTTCAATGATTCATTTATCAACTCTTTTCAAAAACAACTAAAGAGATGATTAAAATCTTATAAAAGAAATTATTCCATAGAATAATTGAATTGGATGGGTAATTTTTTATATCACCGAATCTCGTTGCTAATTAAAACAGAGTAAAATAATATTGAAGCTTAGTACATGCATTTATCTCTAACGGTATATCTATTCGTTTCACTTATCAAGTCTAAATCCGCCTTATTATTTTATGATGAGGTGATCCTCAGATATTTATGGAATTTTCTCATTATGGAATTTTTGAGAATAACCCTGTGGAGAATTAGGGTGTTATACTCTAGACACAATATGTCTGTCCATGTCTCATCTACCAAACATGATATTATGTCTTTGTGTCCCTGTCCCTGTCTTAGTATCATGTCCTTGTAAACAAACGCATCCTTAGGTACTAATAAAAGAATATAACTCTTTCTTTATTTTCAAAATAAGTGTTATTTCATATTTTAGCTTTATTAAAAAATCAATGTATTTAGACAAATAAATTATCTATTGTTCCAGACTCTGTCCCCAGGTTTCCTGTCGAAGCAATCATGACCCAGTTATCCGAGCTCAAACCGGCCTACTAACCATAAATCCTTAACCATCAATCAAATTTAAACACTTACTCTATCTTAGCCAACAAGATAAGATTAAATAACTACCCTAGATACAACACTCATTCCTAACCCTCACATATACCTCTCATATCTATTCTGACTTAGGTGTTGGAGTGTCTTTGCATGTACTACCTCTGCCGCTCCAAAAATCCAGTCTTGGCGGCATGACGGAGAATTTCAAAGAGCACTCTTCAAGCTAGCACCATGTGTCTGACCTAAATAACCTAATGCCCGAACTACGGAGCAATGTTCCCCTGACCCTCGGTAGGATAACATATGCCGTACACCGCCAGCCAACCTTCGACAGGCAACGGCCAAAAGAAGATGACCACCACCTCAATAAGGCCCAAACCCCTGATAGACTAGGAGAGAAAGAAATCCAGATAATCCAAGAGATCTACCAAAGAGTACAAACCCTTGAGTGCCGAGACGGTGACCAAAGAGCAATACCAGCCAGAACAAGCAAGCCAAGCAACCTCCAAGAGCCGATCACAGTGAGAAACCAAGAACAAAAGGTCACCCAAACGACAACATGGGAAACAACGAGACTGCAATGTCTCCCTAGACTCAAAGCGCCGATGCGACGACGATGACAGAAGACACTGATGGGATACCAAGCATAAAAGAATTGAGCACGTGATAATGGGAGCCATCCCGTTCACCGAGAGAATCCTGAAGGCCAAGCTACCAAAGAGTTTCTACAAACCGACTGGCATGAAATATGATGGGACGAAGGACCCATAGAAACACCTCATGACCTTCGAGGTCAGGATGAACCTAGAAGAGGCTGCCAATGCAGTTTGATACAAGGCCTTCCCAGTAACCCTAGCTGACTCTGCAATTAAGTGGTTCAACGCCCTCTCCAACAGCTCGATAGCCAATTTTAACGTCGTCTTCAGAAAGTTTATGCACAGTTCACTACCAGAATCACAAAAGTAAAGCACCTAATCAGCCTGCTCGGAGTCACACAAAAGCAAGACGAACCACAAGGAAATACCTCAACAGGTTCAACAACAAGTGCCTAACGGTTGACGACTCACAGACTCCGTAGCCAGCCTCTGTCTCACCAACAGGCTCATGAATGAAGATTTTCAAAAGCAAATCGCCATCAAACCAGTCTGGACCATGCATGAAATCCAGAACGTTACAAGAAAATACATAAATGACGAAGAGGTAAGCCAAGTCGTAGCAGCCAATAAACGGCAGCACGGGAAGACGACACCTCGAAATAATCCACCACCCAAAGATAACTCAAAGGAGCACTACAAATTCACTGCCCCCAACCGACCACCTAGGATAGGGAAATTCACGAACTACACTCCCTACCGGCTCCAATCACAGAGATCTATTACCAGATAGCAGAATGAGACATCCTTCACCCGATAATTGAAAGAGCGAGTAGGCGGCAATAAAAGCCTGTACTGCAACTATAACAGAGGATACAGACACAAGACTCAGGACTGCTTTGACCTAAAAGATGCTATCGAACAAGCCATTCGAGACAGGAAAGTCCCGGAGTTTACCAAAATCATTCGAGAACCTAGGAAAACTAAAAGGGAGATACTGCAGGAATGGGAAGGACGCAACCCCAGGATGTTAAGGCAAGCTCAACAAGAAAGCCTGGAAATCAACCCGACGATCATAGTAAACGTCATCACCGGGAAAGATGCACCGAAAAGTACAAGTAAGCACTTAAAAAGGACCTTCGGGTACTGACAGTAACAGACGAACAAAGAACCCCTACCCTTCCATGACGATAACATTCTCCCCTGATAACTGCCAGAACAGCACGTCGGAAGAAGACGCCCTTTTTGTCATATCAGACAGGGTTGGAACTGGTCTGGTTAAGCAGATACTCGTGGACACTGTAGCCGACTCTAACATCCTCTTCTAATGAGCTTTTGACAAGCTAGGACTCCGAAGCAAAAACTTACAAAGCCACTAAAATGAGGTATCCGAGCTCAGGAATAATTTTCTCAAACTGGACGATTCCATAGTACTACCAGTCACTGTTGGATCCGATAACCAAAAAAGACCATACTCTCTGAATTCATGATCCTAAAGGATTCCACGGCATATAATATTATCCTAGGAAGAAAAACCATCAACAACTTCTCCGCCACCATATTTACCAAGTTCCTCATCGTGAAGTTCCAAGCCAACAACGGAACCACCAGAATAATTTACGGCAACTGAGAAATTGTAGTAAAATACGATAACACCAGTCTGGCCCTACAGAAATGATTCCGAGCTACAGCAGTGATCTTTCTCGCCGACTTGGATGCACGCCAAGACGATCAACCTAGACTGGAACCAGAGGGGGACATGGAAAAGCTACAAATAGGATAAACCAAAGACGAGTTCACATTCATCAACAAAAATCTGCCCTTTGACCTAAAAACAGACCTTGTAGAGTGATGAGCGGATAATTTGTACGTTTTTTGGTATTGTTTTTAGTATGTTTCTAGTAGGATTTAGTTAGTTTTTAGTATATTTTTATTAGTTTTTTGTTAAAATTCACTTTTCTGGACTTTACTATGAGTTTGTGTGTTTTTTCGTGATTTCAGGTATTTTCTGGCTGAAATTGAGGGACCTGAGCAAAAATCTGATTCAGAGGCTGAAAAGGACTGCAGATGCTGTTGGATTCTGACCTCCCTGCACTCGAAGTGGATTTTCTAGATCTACAAAAGCCCAATTGGCGCGCTCTCAACGGCGTTGGAAAGTAGACATTCTGGGCTTTCCGGCAATATATGATAGTCCATACTTTGCCCAAGATTTGATGGCCCAAACCGGCGTTCAAAGTCACCTTCAGAATTCCCAGCGTTAAACGCCAGAACTGGCACCAAAGTGGGAGTTAAACGCCCAAACTGGCACAAAAGCTGGCGTTTAACTCCAAGAAGAGTCTCTACACGAAAATGCTTCAATGCTCAGCCCAAGCACACAACAAGTGGGCCCGAAAGTGGATTTTTATGTCTTTTACTCATCTTTGTAAATCTTAAGCTACTAGTTCCCTATAAATAGGACCTTTTTACTATTGTATTTGAATCTTCGGACATCTAGTTCTTAGATCATTGGGAGGCTGGCCTCACGGCCATGCCTAGACCTTGTTCTTATGTATTTTCAACGGTGGAGTTTCTACACACCATAGATTAAGGTGTGGAGCTCTGCTGTACCTCGAGTATTAATGCAATTACTATTGTTCTTCTATTCAATTCCGCTTGTTCTTGTTCCAAGATATCACTTGTTCCTCAACTTGATGAATGTGATGATCCGTGACACTCATCATCATTCTCACCTATAAACGTGTGACTGACAACCACCTCCGTTTTACCTTAGATTGGATGAATATCTCTTGGATTACTGATATACGACGCATGGTTGATCGCCTGACAACCGAGCGCTCGCCTGACAACCGAGTCAGCCATTCCGTGAGATCAAAGTCTTCGTGGTATAGGCTAGAACTGATGGCGGGATTCAAGAGAATCCGGAAGGTCTAAACCTTGTCTGTGGTATTCTGAGTAGGATTCAATGATTGAATGACTGTGACGTGCTTCAAACTCGCGATTGTGGGGCGTTAGTGACAGACGCAAAAGAATCACTGGATTCTATTCCGACATGATCGAGAACCAACAGCTGGATAGCCGTGCCGTGACAGGGTGCGTTGAACATTTCCACTGAGAGGATGGGAGGTAGCCACTGACAACGGTGAAACCCTTGTATAATGCTTGCCATGGAAAGGAGTAAGAAGGATTGGATGAAGACAGTAGGAAAGAAGAGAGACGGAAGGGACAAAGCATCTCCATTCGCTTGTCTGAAGTTCTCACCAATGAATTACATAAGTATCTCTATCTTTATCTTTATGTTTTATTCATCATCTATACCCATTTGAGTCTGCCTGACTGAGATTTACAAGGTGACCATAGCTTGCTTCATACCAACAATCTCTATGGGATCGACCCTTAATCGCGTAAGGTTTTTACTTGGACGACCCAGTACACTTGCTGGTTAGTTGTGCGGAGTTGTGATAAAGAGTTGAGATTGCAATGAGCGTACCATGTTGATGGCGCCATTGATGATCACAATTTCGTGCACCAAGTTTTTGGCGCCGTTGCCGGGGATTGTTGAGTTTGGACAACTGACGGTTCATCTTGTTGCTTAGATTAGGTATTTTTTTTCAGAGTTCTTAAGAATGAATTCTAGTGTTTCAAGGTGATGTTCTTATCATCACCAAAGCTGATTGATTCTCATCAATTTAGCTCTTGAATGCAATGTCCTACTGAAGCTTGGCTATCCATGTCTAATTCCTTTAGACTGAAGCTTTAGACTAACATTGCATGATTCCTGGAATTCTCATTAAGAATTTTGATACCTTTATTTTCTTTTCCACTTAATTTTCGAAAAATCCAAAAAAATTACAAAATCATAAAAACCAAAAATATTTTATGTTTTTTGTTTAAGTCTAGTGTCTTATTTTAAGTTTGGTGTCTTGCATGCATTGTTTATTTGATCTTGGTTCTATTTTCAAGTCAATAATACAGAGAACTGAAGATTCAGTACATGCAGCAGAGGAATTATATAGAAAAAGCTGGGCGTTCGAAATGCCCAGTGAAGAAGGCAGACTGGCATTTAAACGCCAGCCAGGGTGCCTGGTTGGGCGTTTAACGCCCAAAAAGGTAGTGCATTGGGCGTTAAACGCCAGAATGTGCACCATTCTGGGCGTTTAACGCCAAGATGGCACAAGAGGGAAGATTCTGTTTTTAATTCAAATTTTTTCAGGTTTTCAAAAATTTTTCAAAATCAAATCTTTTTCAAATCATATCTTTTCAATCAAATCTTTTTCAAAATCAATTTCTTTCCATTTTCAAAAATACTTGCTATCAATTAATGATTTGATTCAACATTTCAAGTAAGTTGCCTTTTCTGTTGAGAAAGGTTTAATGTTTGAATCATATCTTTTCTTGTTAGCCAAGTCATTTTTTTTAAATCAAATCTTTTTTTAAAAATAGTTTTCAATCATATCTTTTTGATTTCTGATTTCAAAATCTTTTTCAAAAATCACTTGATTTCTTTTCCACTTTTGGTTTTCGAAAATTAATTAATGTTTTTCAAAATGTTTTTAAAATCTTTTACTTAATTTTCGAAAATCTCTTTCCCTCTTCTCACATCCTTCTATTTGTGGAGTACCACTCCTCCTCAATGCACAATTCGAACTCTATCTGACTAAGTTCGAATTCTTCTACCTCTTTCTTCTATTTTTCTGTTCCTCTGACACCTCAAGGAATCTCTATACTGTGACATAGAGGATTCCATACTTTCTTGTTCTCTTCTCTTTCATATGAGCAGGAGCAAAGACAAAGGCATTCTTGTTGAGGCTGATCCTGAACCTGAAAGGACCTTGAAGCGAAAGCTAAGAGAAGCTAAAGCACAACTCTTTGTAGAGGACCTAACAGAAATCTTCAAAGAAGAAGAACCCATGGCAGCCGAAAACAACAACAATGCCAACAATGCAAGGAAGGTGCTTGGTGACTTTACTGCACC
This sequence comes from Arachis stenosperma, assembly GCF_014773155.1. Taxonomy (NCBI): domain Eukaryota; kingdom Viridiplantae; phylum Streptophyta; class Magnoliopsida; order Fabales; family Fabaceae; genus Arachis; species Arachis stenosperma. Next base: position 12,594,087 of record NC_080379.1, read on the forward strand.
TACTCCCAACTTCTATGGGAGAAGCATCTCTATCCCTGCCATTGGAGCAAACAACTTTGAGCTTAAGCCTCAATTAGTTTCTCTAATGCAACAGAATTGCAAGTTCCATGGACTTCCACTGGAAGATCCTCATCATTTTTTAGCTGAATTCTTGCAAATCTGTGACACTGTCAAGACCAATGGGGTTGACCCTGAGGTCTACAGACTTATGCTATTCCCTTTTGCTGTAAGAGACAAAGCTAGGATATGGTTGGACTCACAACCTAAAGAAAGCCTGAACTCTTGGGAAAAGCTAGTCAATGCCTTCTTGGCAAAGTTCTTTCCACCTCAAAAATTGAGTAAGCTTAGAGTGGAAGTCCAAACCTTCAGACAGAAGGAAGGAGAATCCCTCTATGAAGCTTGGAAAAGATACAAACAATTAATCAGAAAGTGTCCCTCTGACATGCTTTCTGAATGGAACATCATAGGTATTTTCTATGATGGTCTGTCTGAACTGTCCAAGATGTCATTGGATAGCTCTGCTGGAGGATCTCTTCATCTGAAGAAGACGCCTATAGAAGCTCAAGAACTAATTGAAATGGTTGCAAATAACCAATTCATGTACACTTCTGAAAGGAATCCTGTGAACAATGGGACAAATTAGAAGAAAGGAGTTCTTGAGATTGATACTCTGAATGCCATATTGGCTCAGAACAAAATATTGACTCAGCAAGTCAATTTGATTTCTCAAAGTCTGTCTGGAATGCAAAATGCACCAGGCAGTACTAAGGATGCTTCATCTGAAGAAGAAGCTTATGATCCTGAGAACCCTTCAATGGAAGAGGTGAATTACCTGGGAGAACCCTATGGAAACACCTATAATTCTTCATGGAGAAATCATCCAAATTTCTCATGGAAGGATCAACAGAGATCTCAACAAGGTTTCAACAACAATAATGGTGGAAGAAACAGGTTTAGCAATGGCAAGCCTTTTCCATCATCTTCTCAGCAACAGACAGAGAGTTCTAAGCAGAGCCACTCTGATTTAGCAACCATGGTCTCTGATCTGATCAAAACCACTCAAAGTTTCATGACTGAAACAAGGTCCTCCATTAGAAGCTTGGAGGCACAAGTGGGACAGCTGAGCAAGAAAATTATTGAACTCCCTCCTAGTACTCTTCCAAGCAATACAGAAGAAAATCCAAAAGGAGAGTGCAAGGCCATCAACATGGCCGAATTTGGGGAGGAGGAAGAGGCAGTGAACGCCACTGAGGAAGACCTCAATGGACGTCCACTGGCCTCCAATGAGTTCCCTAATGAGGAACCATGGGAATCTGAGGCTCAAAATGAGACCATAGAGATTTCATTGGACTTACTTCTGCCATTCATGAGCTCTGATGAGTATTCCTCCTCTGAAGAGGATGAGTATGTCACTGAAGAGCAAGTTGCTAAATACCTTGGAGCAATCATGAAGCTAAATGACAAGTTATTTGGTAATGAGACTTGGGAGAGTAAACCTCATTTGCTCACCAAAGAACTGGATGACTTGTCTAGGCAGAAATTACCTCAAAAGAGACAAGATCCTGGGAAGTTTTCAATACCTTGTACCATAGGCACCATGGCCTTTAAGAAGGCTCTGTGTGACTTAGGGTCAAGTGTAAACCTCATGCCTCTCTCTGTAATGGAGAAGCTAGGGATCTTTGAGGTACAAGCTGCAAAAATCTCACTAGAGATGGCAGACAATTCAAAGAAACAAGCTTATGGACCTGTAGAGGATGTTCTGGTAAATATTGAAGACCATTACATCCCTGCTGATTTCATAGTCCTAGAGACTGGGAAGTGCATGGATGAATCCATCATCCTTGGTAGACCCTTCCTAGCCACAGCAAAGGCTGTGATTGATGTGGACAGAGGAGAATTGATCATTCAAGTGAATGAAGAATCTTTTGTGTTTAAGGCTCAAGGATATCCCTCTGTCACCATGGAGAGGAAGCATGAAGAGCTTCTCTCAAAATAGAGTCAAACAGAGCCCCCACAGTCAAACTCTAAGTTTGGTGTTGGGAGGCCACAACCAACTTCTAAGTTTGGTGTTGAACCCCCACATTCAAACTCTAAGTTTGGTGTTGGGAGGTTCCAACATTGCTCTGAGTATCTGTGAGGCTCCATGAGAGCCCTCTGTCAAGCTACTGACATTAAAGAAGCGCTTGTTGGGAGGCAACCCAATGTTATATTTTATCTATTTTCCTTTGTTATTTTATGTTTTCTATAGGTTGATGATCATGAGAAATCACAAAATCAATTGAAAAAGCAAAAAAAGAATGAAAAACAGAAAGAAAAATAGCACACCCTGGAGGAAGAACTTACTGGCGTTTAAACGCCAGTAAGGCTAGCAGATGGGCGTTTAACGCCCAGTCTGGCACCATTCTGGGCGTTTAACGCCAGAAAGGGGCATCAGACTGGCGTTAAACGCCAGAAAAGGGCAAGCACTTGGCGTTAAACGCCAGAAATGGGCACCAGCCCGGCGTTTAACGCCAGATTTGGCACAGAATGCATTTTTGCACGCCACTTGGTGCAGGGATGACTTTTTCTTGACACCTCAGGATTTGTGGACCCCACAGGATCTCCACCTACCCCACCACCCTCTCTCTTCTTCTTCACCCATTCCCCATTCACCTCAACCACTCTTCCCCAAACACCCTTCACCTATCAAATTCCACTATTCTCTTCACCACTCACATCCATCCTTCATAAAACCCCACCTACCTCACCATTCAAATTCAAACCACCTTTTCTCCCAAACCCACCCTTACATGACCGAACCCTACCCCTCTATTCACCCTATATAAACCCATCTTCACTCTTTCATTTTCACACAACCTAAACACTACTTCTCCCCCTTTGGCCGAAACATGAGCCTCCTCCATCTCCTCCATTTTCTTCTTCTTCTACTCTCTTCTTTCTTTTTTTGCTCGAGGACGAGCAAACCTTTTAAGTTTGGTGTGGTAAAAGCATTGCTTTTTGTTTTTCCATAACCATTTATGGCATCCAAGGCCGGAGAAATCTCTAGAAAGAGGAAAGGGAAGGCAAAAGCTTCTACCTCCGAGTCATGAGAGATGGAGAGATTCATCTCAAGGGTGCATCAAGACCACTTCTATGAAGTTGTGGCCAAGAAGAAGGTGATCCCCGAGGTCCCTTTCAAACTCAAAAAGGGTCAACTTTGATCAAAGATTGGACCAAGTCCTCACAAACATTTGTGAAGAGGGCGCTCAATGGAAGAGAGATTCAAGAGGGAAGCCGGTTCAACTGAGAAGGCATGACCTCAAGCCCATCACTAAGAAGAGGATGGAACAAACAAGAGGAAATTCCTCATCATGAAATTCCTGAGATACCTCAAGGGATGCACTTTCCTCCACAAAACTATTGGGAGCAAATAAACACCTCCCTAGGAGAACTGAGTTCCAACATGGGACAACTAAGGGTGGAGCACCAAGAACATTCCATCCTCCTCCATGAAATTAGAGAAGATCAAAGAATCATGAGAGAGGAGCAACAAAGGCAAGGAAGAGACATTGAGGAGCTCAAGCACTCCATAAGACCTTCAAGAGGAAGAACAAGCCGCCATCACTAAGGTGGACCCGTTCTTTAATCTCCTTGTTCTTTATTTTCCTGTTTTTTGAATTTTTATGCTTATGTTTATCTATGTTTGTGTCTTATGATCAGTAGTGTCTTAGTGTCTATGCCTTAAAGTTATGAATGTCCTATGAATCCATCACATTTCTTAAGAAAAATGTTCTTAATTGAAAAAGAGAAGAATTGCATGAATTTCAGATTTTATAACAGATTAATTATTTTGATGTGGTGGCAATACTTCTGTTTTCTAAATGTATGCTTGAACAGTGCATATGTCTTTTGAATTTGTGGTTCATGAATGTTAAAGTTGTTGGCTCTTGAAAGAATGATGAAAAAGGAGACATGTTACTGAGGATCTGAAAAATCATAAAAATGATTCTTGAAGCAAGAAAAAGCAGTGAATACAAAAAAAAAAAGAGAAAAAAACGAAAAAAAGGAGAAAGAGAAAAAGAAAGAAAAAGAAAGAAATAAAGTTGTGATCCAAAGCAAAAAGAGTGTGCTTAAGAACCCTGGACACCTCTAATTGGGGACTCTAGCAAAGCTGAGTCACAATCTGAAAAGGTTCACCCAATTATGTGTCTGTGGCATGTATGTATCCGGTGGTAATACTGGAAGACAGAGTGCTTTGGGCCACGGCCAAGACTCATAAAGTAGCTGTGTTCAAGAATCATCATACTTAACTAGGAGAATCAATAACACTATCTGGATTCTGAGTTCCTAAAGAAGCCAATCATTCTGAATTTCAAAGGATAAAGTGAGATGCCAAAACTATTCAGAGGCAAAAAGCTAAAAGCCCCGCTCATCTAATTAATACTGGCCTTCATAGATGTTTTTGGAGTTCATTGCATATTCTCTTCTTTTTATCTTATTTGATTTTCAGTTGCTTGGGGACAAGCAACAATTTAAGTTCGGTGTTGTGATGAGCGGATAATTTGTACGCTTTTTGGCATTGTTTTTAGTATGTTTCTAGTAGGATTTAGTTAGTTTTTAGTATATTTTTATTAGTTTTTAGTTAAAATTCACTTTTCTGGACTTTACTATGAGTTTGTGTGTTTTTCTGTGATTTCAGGTATTTTCTGGCTGAAATTGAGGGACCTGAGCAAAAATCTGATTCAGAGGCTGAAAAGGACTGCAGATGCTGTTGGATTCTGACCTCCCTGCACTCGAAGTGGATTTTCTGGAGCTACAGAAGCCCAATTGGCGCGCTTTTAACGGCGTTGGAAAGTAGACATTCTAGGCTTTCCAGAAATATATGATAGTCCATACTTTGCCCAAGATTTGATGGCCCAAACCGGCGTTCAAAGTCTCCTTCAGAATTCCCAGCGTTAAACGCCGGAACTTGCACCAAAGTGGGAGTTAAACGCCCAAACTGGCACAAAAGCTGGCGTTTAACTCCAAGAAGAGTCTCTACACGAAAATGCTTCAATGCTCAGCCCAAGCACACACCAAGTGGGCCCGGAAGTAGATTTTTATGTCTTTTACTCATCTTTGTAAATCTTAAGCTACTAGTTCCCTATAAATAGGACCTTTTTACTATTGTATTTGAATCTTCGGACATCTAGTTCTTAGATCATTGGGAGGCTGGCCTCACGGCCATGCCTAGACCTTGTTCTTATGTATTTTCAACGGTGGAGTTTCTACACACCATAGATTAAGGTGTGGAACTCTGCTGCACCTCGAGTATTAATGCAATTACTATTGTTCTTCTATTCAATTCCGCTTGTTCTTGTTCCAAGATATCACTTGTTCCTCAACTTGATGAATGTGATGATCCGTGACACTCATCATCATTCTCACCTATGAACGTGTGACTGATAACCACCTCCGTTCTACCTTAGATTGGGTGAGTATCTCTTGGATTACTGATACACGACGCATGGTTGATCGCCTGACAACCGAGCGCTCGCCTGACAACCGAGCCAGCCATTCCGTGAGATCAGAGTCTTCGTGGTATAGGCTAGAACTGATGGCGGCATTCAAGAGAATCCGGAAGGTCTAAACCTTGTCTGTGGTATTCTGAGTAGGATTCAATGATTGAATGACTGTGACGTGCTTCAAACTCGCGATTGTGGGGCGTTAGTGACAGACGCAAAAGAGTCACTGGATTCTATTCCGACATGATCGAGAATCGACAGCTGGATAGCCGTGCCGTGACAGGGTGCGTTGAACATTTCCACTGAGAGGATGGGAGGTAGCCACTGACAACGGTGAAACCCTTGCATAATGCTTGCCATGGAAAGGAGTAAGAAGGATTGGATGAAGACAGTAGGAAAGCAGAGAGACGGAAGGGACAAAGCATCTCCATTCGCTTGTCTGAAGTTCTCACCAATGAATTGCATAAGTATCTCTATCTTTATCTTTATGTTTTATTCATCATCTATACCCATTTGAGTCTGCCTGACTGAGATTTACAAGGTGACCATAGCTTGCTTCATACCAACAATCTCTGTGGGATCGACCTTTACTCGCGTAAGGTTTATTACTTGGACGACCCAATACACTTGCTGGTTAGTTGTGCGGAGTTGTGATAAAGAGTTGAGATTGCAATGAGCGTACCATGTTGATGGCGTCATTGATGATCACAATTTCGTGCACCATAGAGCTCCTAAATCAGAATAGAGACTTATTCGCATTCACCCCAGCCGACATGCCGGGAATAGACCCAAATCTGATGTTCTATCGGTTAGCCGCAGATTCCAAAGCCAGACCAGTGGCGCAAAGAAAAAGAAAAATATCCACAGACCGAGCATCCGATGTTAAGAGGCAGGTCAAAAGCCTGCTTGAAGCCAGATTCATCCGAGAACTCCCTTGCACGACCTAGCTGTCCAACGTCATGTTGGTCAAGAAAGCAAACGGCAAATGGAGAATGTGCGTCAACTACAGGGACTTGAACAAAGTTTATCCTAAAGACTCATTCCTTTTACCAAACATTGATGGGCTAGTAGACGCTGCCTCAGGGTGCCAGTACCTCAGCTTCATGGATGCATACTCCGAGTACAACCAGATACCCATGCACCGACACGACGAGGAGAAGACCACATTCGTATCCTCTGAAGGCACGTACTGCTACACAGTTATGTCTTTCGGGTTAAAGAATACCGGGGCCACCTACCAAAGGCTCATCACCAAAAACTTTAAAGACCTCTCAGGGACCAAACTGGAAGTTTATATTGATGACATGCTCGCCAAGACACAAACAAGCAAAAAGCTCATTGGCGACCTCAAACTCATATTGAACACCATGAGGAAGCACCGAATGCGCCTCTGAAATGGAGGCCGGGAAGTTCTTGGACTTTATAATGGAACACCATGATCATACTGAAAATTAAGCGTCACTAACTTGCTTTCCTAAAAATTAACTAAATATTTATTATTATGCCTGTAATCCTTTTAGCGCGCGATCAAATTTTCGGAAAAACTTTTTCTTTTAAAAGAAATAATTAAATAGTTACGATAAAATAACACACACATCAAAGATAGAGATAATATATATCATACATACTATCTACATATATATACATATGTTGTCATACAGATTTTAAGTTAGCGTACAACCCTTCACATTTTGTTACTGTATACAGGATCAACTTTTCGGGTCCTGGTCCATATAGGAAGCCCTTAAGCTGGTGCCCGAAACTAGCCTAGTCAACTATATACACCCTACTCTCTCAATGAGTCTAATCAAAAGTGAGAGACAAATCACAAAAGTTACGCTAACACAAAAAACTCGCATACGCCACATCCACAGCTCCCAAGCATCAACTATCGTCGTCAGAGAAAATCACAATTATATTTGAACACTCCTCAGGATCCTTGTCCTCATCATCAGAAATCTCAACAATCTCAAGAGGGGCCTCAGCACTCATACTACTGGTCTGGCCAATACTCGTCGGTCCACTAATGGAGGTGGTGAGCGGATCCTTAGATGACGGCTTAGATGGAGATACTGAGATCTGCTCTACAGGAATATCCTCCTCAAGTATAGGCTCTGGTATATGCTCCTCTATGGGCTCAGGCTCAAGGTCCACTTGATCCTCAGTCTGATCAGGGTGCTAATGAGGTATATGTCTGTCATGGAATGGGTGAAACAAAGCATCCGAGTAGAGCTAATGCAACGGGAACTTATAAGGCATATTGAGGTTAAAGTGCGGAGTGTTAATCGGATGACGGAAAGGGTGGTCACGTAGAATGTACATACGGGTCCTAATCTCTATAGCTGCTACGTAAAACCTATGCTGTACAAGATCCTCATATATGTAGGGAGGGTCCATCTAATAAAACATAACTCTGGTCTCCATCTGAAGGGGAGGAAGAAAAGGGGTAAGAACTGGGGGCTTTTAGTAGGGTCGGGGATAGTTAGTCAAGTCAGAATTCTCATAATTCAATTAATTCACAACCAAATATACAAGTGTCACAGAGAAATATCTAGTCACATAATTCAAAATATCATTAAGGAATGCATAAACACAAGAAGACAATCGCAAACAATTTCACAATATCTAGTAAAATGCAAATGCGCAATAACAATGATGCATGTCTAGTCCTATCGCAGGTAATGAGCTCATTTGTCGGTTTCGACCTGCTCCCGATGCAATCCAACTCGCAAGTCAAATAAGGTATTTCAGCGACATAACCTCTGTAAGTTTTTACTTCTTATAGGAGCTGATTTTCCAACTGAAGTATGTCGATCATGACCTCAGCAAGTACATGCAGTCTCTGATTCTCCAACTGAAGCATGTGACCCCTTCTCCTGAAAGCCATTCCATATACACGGGTGTCCCCGCATAATCATTCACATGTAAATCCAACGACTTAACATTTTCACATCAGCACCATAACTATTTACTTTCCGTCACCTTCTCGTGACTTTTTAATGATTTCATAATCACACGTGCCATTTTATCTTTTCTCTTTCTTCAGTATTTTACTTAATTATCCTTAATGGTTCAAACTATCTTCACACTGTTCTCTCATCATCCACTAAGTATTTTATGAAAAGAGAATCATAAGATTCTTTAATTAAGTCGGTGTTCTCTAAAACTTTTAACATCATTCTATTTACTCTCCTATGACTTATAATAATATTAATAATAATATCTTTACTAAATAATACTCTTAATAAAATAATAATAATAATATAAATAAGATAATTTAAATAGTAAATAAATAATATTTATATCTCTTCTTAAAAACTTAGTTTCGTAAAACTTTATTTTTAAACTCTTATTATCTATGTTTTAAACTTCAAACTTTTAAATATTTTATTTTTAACCCAATATTTTTATAAAATTATATTTAAAACATCGCTTATCTCAATATTTATAAAAGCAACCTTGAACTTTTATAAAATACCCATTTTACCCCTATACTTTATTTATTATCCAAAATACCCAAAAACTTACATAATTACAAATTTTACCTTGATTTTTATATACAAATATAATGTTACCCTTCAAAATAAAATTTTCCAAACTGATTTCTTATCCTTCAAAGAAACCGAAACTTGCTCCATTTTCTATCAAAATATTAACTTGAAATTTTATCCATTTTCAAACTTTTTCGGTTACTGATTCTTTAAAATTTTTAGTATAATCTCTTGACTATTAAATCTCGCCAAATTTATCCAATTATGTACACAATAACAGCCCCCAATATTATCATTAAAGACACAGTCTTGGCTGCTTCTAGGCTGACCAAAACACAACCTCATCAAAATATCAATTTATCAACAAAATTCAACATGAAAAGTAATCAAATTTTGACAACACTCAATCCAAATATCAGTTTACTTATCAAACACAATTTAATCGATGAGAATTTATCAAAATTCTATCTTCATACGAAATCAAAATACTCGAAATTTTAGAGAAACTTTTTGACCAAAAAACTGAAGAAAAATACATCAAAGATCGATTCCTCCGCCAAGAACATTAAAGGGCCAAATTTCAAGAAGGAGGAGAGCTACGTCACTATTAATTTCTACCAAACATAAATGATGTCAACACGTAGAAGATGAAGATACGAACTCTTTTATCAGATTAGATTTTTTATTAGAGTTACGGATTAAAAAAATCGAGAAAAGAAGTTTAATGCTGTCACAGTTTTTCAATGGAAGCTTTTGGTTTCTCTCTTTTCTTTCTTGACATGCAGTTCGATTATGAATGATGAGAGATATGATTTGGCAATTAAAAGGGTTAAGTGTCATTGCCTAGTATTACTTGGTTTCATGATACAAATCTCTCTCTTTTCTTTCTTATATATTCCGCTGATGATGTTATTAAGTGGTTAAGGAAGAGTTTGAATTAGTGGAAAGTAATTTAGCAAGGATAAGGGGTAAGTGTCAAGTTTTGGTGTAGCTGAGTTAGCGATTCAAGATATAAATATCTTAAATGAATAATTATAAAAATTGAATATATTACTACACAAGTAATAATATATATAAGGATAATTATATACGAGTTACTAATATAAATGACATTAGTAATTTAGGAATTAAAAGATATTTAATGAAACATTAATAATTTTAAGCTCATCAAAAAATACCGATAATTACTTATATCGACAAAAATTGGATTTGATAGTAATAATAATATTATTATCTAGACTCCACTATAATTAGAGCAAGTAAAATAAATAAATAACATAATAATAAAATTATATTACCATTTATTTTACGTCGGAATTCGAAGTCGACTCGTCAAAATAAAACTAATCGCTTTAAAATATTATTTTAAGAAAAACTTGCGTTATTGCAAAAATTAGAGTTATTACACAGCATAGAGTAGAAGCGAACCCGAAAAAGTGTAAGGTCATCCTCGAGATGAGTAGCCTCGTAAATCTCAAATATGTCCAAAGGCTAACTGGCCGACTCGCTGTACTCTCACGTTTTCTCAGAAATTCAGCCCAAAAGGCCATCCTTTTCTTCAGACTCGTGAAAAAAGGTATAAGCTTCAAATGGAAATTTGAGTGCAAAGACGCCTTTCAACACTTCAAAAAAGTGCTAGCAGAACCTGCTATACTTTCAAAGCTCAGAACGAGAGAGACGTTGTAGTGTTGTACCTCTACTTATCTCTAATAGAAGAAGTGCGTGCTAGCAGCAGCACTAATCTGGGAAGACAAGCAAAAGAAACAGAGTCCAGTCTACTTCATAAGTAAAGTTCTCCAAAATGCAGAGATGCGCTACTCCAGAAGCCAGGCCTGATAGGACGGATGCTTGGTTGGTCGGTCGAGCTGTCATAATATGAGATCAGATTCAAATTCAAGAACGCAATCAAGACCCAAGCCATGGCGGACTTCATTGCTGAAATAACCCCAAGAAATGAGCCCACGGATTTATGGAAACTCCACATCGATGACTCATCAAACACTAGTTCCGGAGAAGTGAGCATCATATTGGAAAACGAGAACAGGATCATTATCGAACAATCCATTAGATACGAGTTTTCGATCTCCAATAATCAAGTAGAATACGAAGCCCTCTTAGCTGGACTAATGTTGGCCAAAGAGGTCGGCTCAAGAACACTAGAAGTTTGCAGCGACTCCCAAATGATTAGCTCCCAAATAAACAGAGACTACTAGACACAGGACTCTCTGTTACAACAGTACCTATCCAAAGTCAAAGAGCTAACCGCCAGATTTGACGAAGTGACGGTTCCTGGGTCCCTTGTTGAAGCAATCATGACCTGGTTACCCAGGTCCAAATTGGCCTGTTAACCATAAATTTCTAACCATCAATCAAATTCAAACATTTTTTCTATTTTAACCAACAAGATAAGATAAGATAACTACCCTAAACTATATAAAGGGGGCAAGGGCTTCCTCAGATACAACACTCATTCCTAACCCTCATATATACTCCTCATATCTATTCTGACTTTAGTATCGAAGTGTCTTTTCAGATACCACTCCTGTCGCTCTGGAAATCCAATCTCGTTATTTTCTTGATCGGCAAATCTCCAATTCACCTTACAACCCATATAAGCGACTTCGTGTACATCCATATATATTAACTTTCAATAATAAACCTAAAATTGAAAAGGCACTTATCTATATAATTAATCATGTTACATGTAAAAAAAAAAAAAAAAGTCTCTCACACACATATATACATATATATATCCACTTCAACAATCTTACTTTTCTAGCAAGGAATATATTGAAATGATTAAAGAAGGGTTCATAAATTGGAAGATGCTACCACTAATGAGAGTCACAGGCGTTATCATGCTTTCCTTCAATGTTATATTCAATGCCTTTCAACTCTTTCTTTTTTCAATAAATGCAGTCTGTATGTGTATGCGTATTTTCGTATATATATATATATATGTTCAACACACTAATGTACATGGGGCTAAATATAATCGGAAAATTTTTCCCCCTCCTATTTATAATTTTGACAATGATATTATTATATCTTGACTGAATCGTAATTTAATACCTAAATCATTACTAAATCAATGCCGTTATTTCGTTCATTTATTCCACCAAATATTTCAATGACATATGTGCTAATTTTGATATTCAAATAAAAAACAATTTTTTCTAGTCAAAATATCCATCAATTTTTTTAAATAAAGTTTAAATCCTAAATTTTATCATAAATTCTAAATTTTAAATCATAATTTTAAATTTTAAATTCTAATTATATACCCTAAAACTTCCAAAAAATAAAAGTTAAAATAATTTTACAATAAAAAATTTTGACTAATATTAAGTAATTACAAGGTGATTTAATTATTCTATAAAAAAAGTACTTCATGGTCTACAGTATATCTCACAAAATGCATACAATAATATAGAAAAAAAATTTAATTTTCAACATTTTAATTGGATAAATTTTTTTTTTCATATTTTGCTAACAGTAACTTGCTAAGATTGTTTATTTGGAAACTTTAGATACTTATAATAATTTCCTTATACAATAAATATCTTTTAAACTAGAATTTCTGATGTTTTATCAAAATTCTTCTATATTTAATACCCTAAACCCAAAGTCGCTGCTTTTAACAAATGTTTTGAAAATAGTCGTTAGAAAAACCCTTGAAAGAGTAGATACAACAATTTAACATATGGGTTGGCCCACAGTAAGTCACTATCAATGAGTTGCTGCCACCCAGCAAAATTTAAGTAGCTAGTTAGCAATTAAAAATACTGCTTTTTCAATACTTTGTTTTCATGTTTTGCTGCTTCTTTCTTGGTTCTATTCCCATGATTTGGCTATCCGAATCCTCAAAAATCAACATTGTAATGCACTTTCGTTTATGCTTTGCTTGGTTGAGAAAAGAGAGTGCATGAAAAGAAAGAAAAAGAAAAAAAGAAAATAAGGAAATAAAAACAAGGAACAAAAGTGTATTTTTTTTATGTACTGGATTAAAAGAAAAGAGAAGAGAAATTGAGAAGGGAGAAAGTGAAAAGTAATAAAATGACATATATTACTTTATTATATGATAAAATATAAATATTATATTTATTTACATTTAATTTAATTTCAAAAATTATATAAAATAATTTTATAATAAATACTAATTTTATTATTATTGTTGTTGTTGTATTCAGTTGTCTAATTATTATTTATTTTATTGTTACAACTTATAGTTGTGATGAAAATTATTCTAGAATTATAATTTATAAATTGAAGGATATAAATGATATTTCAATTACTTTTAGTTTTATAATTTTTTTTTTTTTTTGGCAAAAGAGCTCAAAATATTTAGGATGATCCTATATGTGCCTTTTCTTTTTTTTTTTTCCCCTTCACGCTTTCTTTGCATAACCAAATAGCGAAAAAAATTTTCTTTAATTTTTTCTCTATTTTTTTAATTGAATCCAACATACACTTAAGAAAAAATAATAGGTAAAAAATTGTCACAATAGACAAAAGTCCTTTCAAAGATTTATTAAAATTGTCCTCATGCACCCAAAAGATGAAATCTTTGGTTGCATGTTCATTCGTCAAGTGGCGTTCATTACCAATTTACCATTAAGAGATATATAAGAGAAATATACATATCTCGCTTTATATAGCATTTGAAATATCCATTGTATGGCATTTCAAGTTCAACAAAGTAGTTACTCATAAGAACTTGCCATTTTTGTAAGGTTAAAGTAGTATCTTAGTCTCTAAAATTTGAATTAAATTTTTTTTTTTTAATATTTGACTTTGTATATGTTTTATTAAATATTTTATTTCATTATATTTTTTTTCTAATTTAAATTCATTTTTGTCTTCCAAAATTTTCCTCCTTCTTCTTCTCTTCTTCAGTCATCCCACTACCATTTATTATCACAACCACCACCATGCCACGGCTGCAACGAATTCCTTCTTCTTTTTTTCTCAAAATACTAATTAACACTTCTAGAACATTAGTCATAAGAAAATTAATAAATTAAAAAGTAATTTATTAGCACCAACATCAACAATTGCCATATAATAGAAACACAACAACCTATACAAAACAATGACAACAAGCAACAACACAACAAACATCAACACAAAAAATAGAAAACAAAAAGCAACAACACACCTCTAGCAATAACAGGTTGGCAAGGATAAAGTAGGAGAGGCTGAAAGCTGCTTAAAGAGCTCGTACAATATGGCAAGGTGGAGAAAGACTATTAGCAAACAAAGCAACATACAATGAGACTTACAATAACTTGGTGAGAATAAGTGAGTAATGGTGGAGGAGAAATTAGGAATTGGAGAAGTTAAAGACGCAACAGTACAGTGATTGATAAAGATAGAGAAAGCAAGGGCGAGGAAAGCTTGAGATGGTAGAGAAAGTGGAGACGAAAAAGACCAGGCATTACGGGAAAAAAACAGCACTATAAGAAAATAAGTCTTTTGTCACGCTTTTAAAGCGTGCCAAAAAGTGTAAAAAAGCATGTCGATAGCTTTTCGCTCCGTTTTTTGAGCTATCGGCACGCTTTTGAAAGGATCACATCCGCAAGTGTGCCGATTGTTCTATCACCATGCTTTTGTCGATTTATCGACACACTTTCATCTATTGCCACGCTTTAAAAGTGTGGCCATATGTATAACCCTATAGCTATGCTTTAAAAGCATACCGAAAAGTGAAAGATATGACTAAACTTTTGAAGCGTGCCAATAGTAAAAGATATGGCTTCGCTTTTAAAGCATGTCAACAGTCGAAGATACATGGACCTATTGCCACGCTTTAACTATGTCCCTATCAAATTAAAAAAAATCGGCATGTGTTTTTACACGTACTCTAATGCACTCCAAAAATAATAAAAAACATTGACAAAAATCTGTGAATATCATTTAAAAAAATTAATTAATGAAAATTAGTATTACATTAATAAAATTCGAACCAACTTAGCTATATCAATCTCTTATAACCAAAATAGTTATAAAATACATTGGGATAAAAAATATCAATATCTCCCTTTTCATTGTAGCTTCATGTTGCTTCTTCTCATGACTTAACTGGATTCTGTGAGCCTTTACTCTTGCCTGAACTCAAACCATAGCCAAGGCAGTGAAGGCACGTAACACGCTTCCATTTTTTTCCTTCACAAGTTTATTAAAACTAGCCAAGCTTTTAAAGGGTACCTGTTTTTCTATATGGTCATCCTTTTGAAGCATGGCAAAAAAAATATGGCTAAATCACAAATCAGTGGCCGCCCTCATAAAAGCGTGCCGATTTTCTTCTATGGCCACTCTTTTTAAGCGTGACAAAAAAAAGTGTGGCCAAATCACAAATCAGTTGCCATCCTCATAAAAGCGTGACCATTGACCACTTTTGGTCACACTTTAAAAGCGTGGCAAGAAAAAAGTGTGCTGACAGGCCTTTTTCTGTAGGGCAGAGACGAAGCACCATGAACGGGATAAAAAGGAAGATAGCTCCAACCCATAGAAAAATGATGGTGACTACGACGACTAGCTACCCATTGCCCACTATGACATTGTGTTGTGAGCTTGGATTTTGGGGAGAAATATAGAGGATGACATTTTGGGGTGTTAATGCATATAATGATATTGTTGTTGTTGTTGGAGCGAGGTTGATGGTGATGATGGAGAATGGAGGAAGAGAAAGAAGAAGAGAAAGATACGAACAAGTTTAAGATGTTGGTATTTTTTATGTTAAAAAAATAATAATAATATACGTGAATTGTGCCATTTAGGCATCATTGGTCTTGTGAAAATGGTCCAAGACATGAAGAGCTGAATATTGCTAAGCCAGCAGACTTAAAAGGAAAGTAACTAATGCAATAAAGATTTTTTACAAAGTGTGTAAGAACAATTTTGAATTATGACTCTATCTTACATTGAATGCTGAATGCCAACTTATATATCAATCTATATACATGTTAGTTGGCCTCACTTATACATATCTTGTCTCTACAACCCCTTAAACTAAGGGTAGTATATAGGAACACCCTGAGTTTGGATCAAAACTTGACAATAGATGGTGTTGTCAGAGACTTAGTTAGAATATTAGCTAGTTGTGAGTAGAAAAGAATGTGAACAACATGCAGCTGATATTTGAAAATCATCATCAAAATGTTTGCTTCGACTAACTATGTAGCACTAGGTTGACAGCTAAAAGAACAACACTCAAATTATCACAAAAGATTGTTGGAGCTATAGGTGAGGTATACTGATTTTACCTAGGAACTTTTGAATCCAAATTATGTCTCTCTCTGTAAACGTTTCTAATAGAAGAGAGAACTCTACAAAAACTAGAGAATAAGGAATATGAAAGTAATGCTTGTATTTTATTATCTTATTCACTAACTCATTCTTATATCAGTACATGGATATATATAGGAGCTCTTGTGTGCCTGAGTCAGTTCCATAACAAATTTGGTAACTAACTTTCTTAATGACTAATAGTATATTGTATACTTACTCTCTATAGCCCCCCAAAAACTCATGCTGGCTTCAATGCCAGCTTGAGTTTGTTCAGAAATTTATTGAATGTAGCAACTGATAAAGGCTTCATCAATACATCTGCGACTTGCTCAGTTCCAGGGATATGAGTAACAGTCACTAAGCCACACGTGACTCTATCTAAACAAAGTAGAGATCGAGTCTGAAGTGTTTGGTCTGATTGTGAAGAATAGGATTATAAACTAACATTATAGCTGACATGTTGTCATAATAAACCATAGGACAAACTGTACAAGGTTGTTTGATCTCTTTAAGCAGTGTCTGGATCCATATAAACTCAGTGAGGACAACAGCTACAATGTGAAATTTTGCCTCCGTGGAGCTCCTACTCATAGCATTCTGATTGCTACACTTCCATGATACAAAATTTGAGCCAAAATGGGCAAAAGCCAGTAGTTGATTTACGATCATCTAAGTTGGATGCCCAGTTCGAATATGCAAATGTAGTCAAACACAAATCAGTGAATCTATAGAATTGCAAGGTTAAGTTAGATGTACCTGCAAGATATCGTAGTATCCTTTTAAGATCTCTCCAGTTTCCTTGAGTAGGTGGTGCCATATACTGACTTAATTTATTGACAGAATAGGAGATATCATGCTTAGTAGTGATTACATATTGTAGACTACCTATCGGTGATCTAAACAAGGTTGGGTCTTCAAATTGGGAGCTCTTAGAGGCTGCCAATCTTATGGAGCTGACCATTGGAGTAATCATTGGTCTAGAATATTGCATGCCTGATTTGGTGACTAACTCATGTATGTATTTAGTTTGATTCAAGCACACATGGAACTTTGAATGGTGATTAACTTTGATGCCAAGGAAAAAATTAGTGTCACCAAGGTCCTTTAATAAGAAAATAGAGTGCAATTGAATAATACTTTAAGTAACCTCATATTGAGAGCTACCTGTAAAAAGCATATCAACCAATTGCAGAGAGATATTCAATTGGAGAGATATTCACCTCCATTATTTGTTTGTAAAGCTTATATTGAAAAACCAATTTGCCTTTCCATGAAGGCTTTATATTGCTTGAAAATAAAAAAACTTGAGCTTTATTTGTAAGAAGATAAACACTAGTATGTCTAGAATGAACGTCAACGAAGGACGCATAATATCTATATCCATCTTTGGAAGAAATTGGGGCAGGACCCCACACATCCGATACAATTAAAGTAAGAGGATAACCATAAGAAGTAATAGACATATGATAAGGTAAGTGATAAGATTTGGCCATACAACAAAATGTGCAAACTGAGTTATCATCGTAAGTTTTATCAATCTGCAAATTAAATATGCTAATAATAGATTTTACAATAGAAAGACTAGAATAACCAGAACGTTTGTGATATCAAATGGAACACAAGAATCCTTTGTTAGCCTTGCCTCAGAAAAGAACCTCCTTGGTGGCCTGCAATTTTTCACCAAGAAAAAGTTAGGCCAAAAAGAAAAATAAGCATTGTTGTCCTTAGCAAATTGGACACACTAATTAAATTTTCAGTTATAGAAGGAACATAGAGTAAATCATATGATTTGTATATTTTCTTTGTTACAATATTGTGAATGAAAGAATTACCAACACTACGCATGGGCATCATAGCACCGTTACTTATGAAGACATGTTCTTGACCTTGATAATCAAGAGATTGTGTGATATTAGATGGATCATGTGTGCAATGATGAGTGGCCCCCAAATCAACATACCAATATGGGTCACTCACAGATGAAGGAGTTACTAGCATAGCCCTTGAGTTGTGGAAAGATGGTGGGGGAAGTAAGGAATGATTCTAAGAACCTTGTTGTTATGGAAAAGATTGGTTGTAGGATTGATCAAAACGAATGTAGCATGTAGGTGCAACATGTCTGATTCGCCCACAAATTTGACATTGTGGGCGATTCATAGAGTTCCAAGATGATCTACCTCCACGAAAGTTTCTACCTCTATGCCCACAACGATCTTGATTTCCTCTACCAAGTCCAAGATTGTTACCTCTACCAAAATTATTGAAATAAGAAGTTGCAGAGGAACAAGACTCTTAAGAAAGAGCTTGAGCAAGATGAGCCTGAACCAGTGATTATTTAGGTTTGTGAAACCGCTCAACAATGTCATCTTAGGCCATAAGTAGAGCTTCCAAATCTAGGATTGTGTAAGGGGGTTCTTTGGTAGTCATATAAGTGATGAAGACATAATAGTCTTCATTCAAGCCATCTAGGATAACATTGGTATATTTAGAATCCGACAATGGAACACCTACAGCAGCAAGTGAATCAACAATCTTTTTAATTTTCAAGAGATAATCATCTATAGATCCATCTTTCTTTACAGTTTTGAGTTGAAGTTGTAGCTGTCTGACTCTGGCTTTAGTTTGTGACACAAAATAAGTGTGTATTCTTGATAAGATTTCATGTGCGAAGATGCACTCAACGACAGAGTGTTTGAAGGCTGTGTCAAAGGAGGCAAACAAACAGCTAGTGAGGTTGTAATCATCAGTGCACCATTCTTTGTAGGCTTTAGAATCTGTGTTGTTGGATTCATCTTCAATGGATGCAAATCTTGGAAGAATTCTCTGAGAAATCAAGATGATCTTGTAATTCTTAGCCATGAATTATAAGAGTTGCAAAATGGAACCAAGTTAGAAAGTTATCGTTGTTAAGTTTTTTTGCTAATGAAATCGAAAAGGGCTTAGTGGTGGTAGAAACAAGTGTAGCAGCAACATTGTTGGTGATTAGTGGTGGCATATTTTTAACTTGTTTCTTTGAGCACTTTGGTGTTGATCTGAGCAATGAGACCCAAGAGAATAGAATTTCATATCTTGAAGGCGGAGGTACAGTCAAATAGAAGACAAAGAAAAAAGGATCTAAGGTTGCCAAAGATTAGGTTATAGAAGAAGAAGATGATGAAAGTATCCCTCCTCCATCTGTTGTTGGTACATCAACTTCCAACAAGTACTTGGTAAATGGTATTGTTAAAGATGTGTTGCAAGAATTTGTAAACTTTACCAAGCAAATGATCAATTCTAGCCAACAAGCTAGGAGACTTGTAATTCAAAATGAAAATTCATTGAGAAAATCTTAAAGCAGAGTTGAAGTACTTCTAAAGTACTTTGAATCGTTGGAAGATGATCAAATGATGTCTAAGCATGAAGAAAACGACATTCTAGGATCCGAGGATGAGGGATCTGATGTCTAGCTCCATGTTGATACTACTGCACATGAAAATCTGTCTCTAGTATTTTACTTATGTTACATTGATACTTTTCATTTCATTTAGATGACTATAATAAAGTAGATCATTAACTCTGAACTGATTGCACTGCTAATTTACATTTGGATACTTAACATATTTTGTGCAGGGTTCACTAACTCTCCTTGATAACAAAAAGGGGAGAAAGAAAAATGAATTGTTAAGTTGTTTAATTAATTCATGAACTGATGTGTTACTGTTTTAGTATGGCTTATTTTTGAATCATTGACATTGATTATTTAAGGCTTCTGTTTTATATTGAAAGAAATTCTTGCAGCTCTGATTGATTGCAACTTTGATTGATATTTTTTTATTACTAATTAAGGTTGAATGATAATTTTGTTTGGATTAATAGCTTTGTAAATATTTGCTAGTGATCAAGATGGCTCACTTAGTGTATAAAGCTATTTAAAATAGTTTTTGGATATTTTTGCATTGTTTCTATGTAAATTATGTTGATCACAGGTTGAAAAATGCAAATATTTAAGGGGAACCAAGTGAATAAAGAAAGGGAGAGTTCATATCAAAGATTGTACTATCAAAGAAAAGTTTCTTAAAACTCTTCTCATTCCTTTTTATAATGTATTTTATAATATTTGCCATCAAGAAGGAGATTATTGAGTTTGAAAAACTAATAACAAATTAATTGATGATGAACAAACATTATTATTAGGGTTGAAAGCCCAATTATATGTGTGATTGAGTTTGTTTAATATGCAGAAACTAGTGGCAATCAAAACTGGCTCAATAACAATCCTAAGACCCATAAGCTCTCCTCTCATGGATCAAAGAAATGGTTGCTAATCACAAATCATACAAACACTTCTCATCAGAATAAAAAATAAGCTTAAGGCCAAGTGATGATACAAACCCAAGTTTACATCATTTGTTAATGGCCCATGGAATTGGTAGCTAACTAAGATCAGTTGCTTCACTTCCATCTAAACTAAACTCAAATCAACCAAACCAGTCTTCTCTCTTCCCTCTCACGTGATTACTTCCAAGAGTAAGCAATATAAAATAGCTCTGATTAGGACTCAGATCAAGAAGGAAAAGTGGTTACCAAAATAAAAAAACAAAGGAAAAGAAGAAGAAAGTCAGAAGCTAAGACACCAAAAAGTAACGATTAAATCTAAGGTTATTCAAAAGATTATTTTCATCTTTGTGCTTCCTAAATTGCTTGTTAAAAATTCTTTCCTCCGTCAAGCACTGAACTGAATAGTTGAAGAAAGTGGAGGTTATGAAGCTCTGCTACGTATCAAGGGTCAAGAATCAAACGTTGAGTTTTGAATTTTGATATACGGCTTAGATCTTTGAAGACGATTGAAAAATGATGAAAGATAAGAAGCAAGGTTTGTTTGCATATTTGCTTTAATCAATACTGCTATTTTCTATGTCATTGCTGCTATTGATATTGGAGAAGAAGAAGTCAAAGGTGCTGAAGCCAAGTTTCAAGCTTTGGAAGCTTTACTCCTCTATCAAAGGGGTAAACAGCCAGAGATTGAGGCAAGAAGTGAGAGCACAAAGTTTGAATTTTCATAGCTTACAAAGCTATACCTTCTTCTCCTTCAAGGTTCTCTATTAAATATTCTAGTTTCTAAGTTTTATCTTTCTTTGTTTCAATGGAAAAGGAATTAAAGTGAGGAACTAAGAAAAAGCTATTGAGAGAAAAGGCAAAGAGAGTTAGACATGGAGAAAAGTCAAATGTTTATTTTAGAAATGCTTTGTACATTTTTCTGTTTTGTTTTCATGATCTTAAGGGAATTTCCTTGCTAAGTTGGGTGACTATTTAGTGGTTAAAAATATAGGGAGTGAACCTAATCAAATCTAGTTTAGGTAGAAGTTGGATTTGTCCCAAATAGGATTGGGCGGAATCCTAGGAAAATTGGTGTTTACAATCTTTGAAAGATAGTAAAAATTCTACCACAGTTGTAGGGGAGACTGGATTTAGGTCACATTGCATATGGTGGCTAAACCAGGATATATGGTTGTGTCATTCTTTTTTCTCTGTTATGATTCTGGTTTTATTCTCTAAGAGACAAAATAAAATTGTCTTATGCTTATTCTACCCAGCAAGACATCACCGCAACTATGCTCCCATACAACTCTGTTTTGACTTCTCTATCGACAAGAGACAAAATAAAAATGTCTCCTGCATTTTTAACAAAAGTAGACTTAACAGATTCTCTAAGTTCCATCCGATTTGAAGTAAAATCTAACAAAAAAAAGAGGCCTAGATTCAACCCCCTTCTTTAAACCACTGATAACCATCATAAAGAAAGTTAGACAAGCCTCTTTTGTTGCTTAAATATTATTTTTAAAAGCAAAATAACGAATTTATGTTTTTACTAGTTTTCCAAATTTAACAAAACACTGACTGATAAGAACCTGTGTTGATACACCTGAATTCAGTGAATTGCCATATTTAAAGTTATAACAATCCAGTGATCCACTTGTTTGATCATGGCTTCTTTGAGTATGCCTTCTGATGTGCGAAAAGCGATCCAACACAAATCTAACCGGCAAGTATACCGGGTCGCATCAAGTAGTAATAACTCACTTAAAGTGAGGTCGATCCCACAGGGATTGATGGATCAAGCAACTTTAGTGGGTGATTAGTTTAGTCAAGCTAACATTGATGGATTATGTGAAGAGTAACCAACAGAATGTAAATGACAAGAAATTTAAAGTTGCAGAAAGTAAATGACAAGAAACGTAAAGAGCAAGGAATGTAAATTGGCAAAATCTTAAATGACAAGGAAGGTAATTTGCATGTAACGTAAAGGGAAGTGGGAGCAGGGGAATTAAAGAGAGTAATAGATCAAGTAACTGGAAATGTAAATTGCAGGATGAATAAAGGAAATTGGGTGCTGGGATTCAAAGTTAAACAAGAGAATTCAAAGTGCAAACAATCAGAGATCTAGAATATGAAATGGGTTGCAGCGAATCTTAAGCAGAAAAGAAAAATCACTTGAAGAATCAAACAGCAAGTAAATTCAACTCAATTGTGAAATCTGAAAGAGAAATTGAAGATCTCAGGGGCTCAATGAGATTAGAAAACCAAGTCTAGATCTCAAGCCCTTCCTTGATCCAACAGAGAACAGTTTGCAGAGGAAATTAAAGATGAAAGCAATGAATGAAAACTCTAGATCTAAGTCACAATGCACTGAAATTTTGCCGAAGAATAACAAGAGAAATTGTAGATCAAAATTGAAACAGAATTCCTTCAATTCTCAATCCACAATTCAAAACAGAAATGAAAACTAAAAGAGAGAGCACAATGAAAACTAAAGAGTGCAAAACTCCCTATTGGAGCCAGCCTCCAATGCTCTCTATTAGAGCCAACCTATGCTCTCTATTAGAGCCAACCTCCTTTCTAAAATGAAAATGATGCCTTTTTATAGGCTTTTACAAACATGACAAATGAAAATGAAATTGAAAGCAAATTACAAAGAAAATGAAATTCCTAATCAAATTGTTTCTTGTGCCTTTGAGTGATGTCAATTGGGCTTTTGGCCTTGATGGAATTAGGTTGAAGATAGCCTCTGTTGATTGCTCTTGACATTGGGAAATATTTAAGCTTTGAACCGGGCCATGAACCATTCAAGTTTGAGTCAAAGTTTGAGGCAAACTTTGACTCAGACTTATTCGCCAAACTCATCATGCAGATCGCCCTTTTTACTGTCATTGGCGTTTGAGTCCAAGTTTGAGGCCCAACTTGGACGCAAATGTTGACACTTGTTGCACATCAAGTCTTGGGATGCTACTTTGTCCTCTTGTCAACGTTGCCAATTTTATGCCCACTATAGACTATTATATATGGTTGGAAAGCTCTGAATGTCAGATTTCTAACCCAATTGGAATCACCTCAATTGGACATCTACAACTCAAGTTATGCTCCTTTGAAGGGGACAGGGTCGCTGGCTTTGGTGTGTAACGTTTGAGGCGACGTTTGCCTCAAACGTGGTCGAATTTGCCAGATTTTGGAGGCTCAAACGCATTGTCCACCCCATACTATTAGATATTGTTGGAAAGCCCTGAATGTATACTTTCCAATGCCATTGGGAGCGCATAGTTTGGAGCTTCACAGCTCAAGTTATACTCCATCGAAGGTGCAGAGGTCAGTTGGCCTCATTGCAGGTTGACACCATGTTCGTTTATGCACATTTCGGGGCAGTTTTCTTCCTCAATTTTAGTGTCCACCATACAATGCCATATATGCTTGGAAAGCTCTCGATTCCTACTTTCCATTGCTTTTTGAATCACCTCATTTGGAGCTCTGTAGCTCAAGTTATTCTTGTTGGAAGTATACCCCTTCAGGCTGTGAGGAGCAACGTTTGACCTCAAGTTTGAGGCAAACGTTGGCGCAAACTTGGCATGCATCCAGCGTGAAATTGTGCTCTTCCTCACGTTTGAGTCCAAGTTTGAGGCAAACTTGAGCTCAAACGTGAATTCCTTTCTTTGCTCTTTGTTATTCCCTTTTTCTTCAACCTTCTTCCAAGCCTTTTTCCACCTATCATCAATCAACAAATGCATTAAAGCTATGCTAAAATCATGAGACTTCTTCTTATTCTTGACATATAAGCAATTATAGCACAAAACCTCATGAAAATGCATCAATTTACTCATGGTTGACTGAATCCAAGTACACATGAATTTCTACCCAAATGGCTTACTTGTAACTCAAGAAAGTGCATAAAACCTATTAAAAAACAAAGAAAAAGCATAGAAAAACATGACATGATGACATGTCATCACCTTCTGTTTCAGAACATAACAGATATAATAACAACAGGAAGAACAATAGCATAAGCAACAATTTATTATTGTCCTTGTTTATCTTTGATACTTTATTATCTTTGATATCTTAATACAAATCATATTATTTTTCATACTTTGTTTTTAAATTATGACTTCTGATTTTCGGTGACAATGTATGAATTAAAAATTATATTAAGATGTTTGGTTTATCATTATGATTTTTGGTTATTACAAAATTTTAAAGTTTGAGTTTCGAAAATGCCACTTCAAACAAAAAAATTATTTTAACGAACAAAATGACAGTTTCAGTGGCCATTTTAAGAGAGTAAAAAACTAACATTTTAAGAGAGTAAAAAAGGTGGTTTCAATCCTATTTTAAAAATCATAAAATTATCACCATAATTAGAAAAAAGGCGATTAAATCTATTATTTTATTCAAAAAATGGCGATTTTTTAAACAGAGAAAGCGCATCATATTTGTGTAGAAAGCGGTTAGAAATCACCATTTTAAACAGACAAACGGTTGTTATTCAGCTTAAAAACAATGGTTTAAAAGCGCCATTTTGTAAAAAAAATTGCCATTATATCCTAATATAAACGGCGGTTATAACCATCGTTTTTAAATAATAAAAAATATAATTTTAACTATCGCAAAAACTGTCGTATTAACTTTAGAAGATTGTGGCAGTTTTTTAAAAACCGCCATAATAATCAGAATGGTATCCAGAATAACGGCGTTTTTTGGAGGCACCATTTTTAGTAATAATAGTGGTTAAAACTGCCATATTTAAAAAAAAACCGTCATTTTAACTATTTTTTATAGTGTTAAGAACGATTGGATAAATTGACATGAATGATTATTCTGTTTAATATAATATTTGTTTATATTTTGACTATTTTCCTTCCTACGAAGACATCTTTTATGAGTAGCCACTATAAATAATGTGTAGTTTGTAATTATTTTAATTTCAAATAACATTTATGTAAAATAATAAAATGAAAAAGAAAATTAAAAGTATAACATTATATTTATTAATCTGATGAAATAATATATTATTTAATAGGTAAAAAAGATATTTTTTAAGCCAATGAGTAATAGTTCAAATGGCATAGTCTCCCCATACTCAATTAAGAGGTTGCGGGTTTGAGTCTCGTATCTTTGATAAAAAAAAGATATTTTTTAAGAGAGAGTTTTGCTAAAAGAATTTGTTAAAATGATCAATGTAAAATATTTTTATTGAAAAAAAATCATTATCAATATTTTTTACAATATATTTAGAATTTGATTTTAATACACTTAATGTTCTTCATCATTTTCGAATTTGTTGTAACCTTCTCATATTTGCGAGCATTTCGGCCTATAGCCATGGTTTCACTATTTCTCGATGCTGATCAGTGGTGCTGGGGCATTTTGGATGAACTTTCTGGGACTTCTGCTTTTTTTGCAGCCTCTTTCATCCTGGGATTTTGATTTTTGTTGAGAGCTCCTGGCCTATTAAGAGTAGTCTGCTTCTTTTTTTAAATTTGTGGGTTTTTGTCCGCTCCAGGCCTTATGACTTTTTGGGCCACCTGGGGTTTTAGCCCACTTTTCTTTAGAGAATTAAAAATCACTAGTCCACATTGCATGGCCTCTTGATTGTCTTCAACGTGTATAGTGTTATCTTGTCCATCAATTTCACCATCTTCATACATGACATTATATCGCGATCCTGTCTCACTTAATTGCACCATCTTAGAATTCCACTTTCCCTAATCGTAAGCGATTCTTTACCATTGGTAGTATATTTCTTTTCCATAATTAATCTTTCTGGTTTTTTTTTTCTTATTTGGTGCCTCACCATCATCCATAGTCCAAAATTTGGTAGCTTTTGATTATGCTGTGATTCCTGCATCGTAGCCGGACTTTTCATATTGGTTTCTTCTATCATCATTAATGCATTTTTCTCGCCTGAATTATCCCTTTCATCGGAATATTCTTCCGCACGGTGGCTATTATCATCAGAGATGTTCTCACTACAATCCTCCGATCTGTGGCCATAGAGGCCACATATGAAACAGATAAGATGAAGACCTTCATATTCAACATTCAAGGTACTACCCAGCACAGAGATACGAGAAATCAATTTCTTCGTAAGATTGATTTTTACACAAATTCTCGCGAATCTTCCACAGGAGTAGATGGAAGTTGCTCGATCAATCTTTAGCAGTGTTCCTAATGTTAATCCAACTCTCCACAAAAACCGAGGGTTATAAAGTTGAATAGGTAAATTCGGGATCTGAATTCATGCCGCAGTCTTCTTTAATGCTCTTTCCGATTCCAAAAAGAAGGGTATCCACTTTTGCACAATCAAATAATGTCCAGCTATCATGTACGGTCCTCCTGTGAGCACAAAGGAATAATTATTCTCCTTTGAAAAGTAAACTAAGAAATAGTCACGATCCATATCAATAACATTAATGTTACCTTTTTTTACCCAATCCCTTCCAAGGCATTGCTCCATTAAACCAAGATTCACTTGCTTTCCTAGTACTTTGACAATGAGTGAGGTATGTCAGAACTTGCACTAATCATCGAATTCTTCCTTCGTCACCTTGATCTCAAGACAGGGATTAAAAAGTTTTTCTTCCTTTTGGAGATTTTTCTCGTCCATATACCAATGATCCTCTGGGTTTGGCTTGCTATCATTAGAGTTCACAGAGCGTGGACTTAAGTCTTCTTCCATAATCCCTGGCTAGTGTCACTAGCAGGGAGTCTCTATATGAGACTTTTGGCCTTGTAGAGTTAGAAGAATCAATCCCAGTCATGAGATCCATACCATTCCCCGGTTGGTTAAGATCAACTTCTCGAATTTTGACTTTTTTGATACTTCGTTGCATTAAATCATCTTCTTCAGGTGAAACCCTAGTTGAGCTCTCATATGATTCTATTTCCAAAAGCTTTTATTTTAACCTTTTTTTTATAATGTTGAGAACGATTAGATAAATTGATACGAATTATTATTCTATTTAATATAATATTATTTGTCTATATTGAACTATTTTCCTTCCTATGAAAACATCTTTTATGATTAGCCACCATCATAAATAATGTGTAGTTTGTATTTATTTAAATTTCAAATAACATTTATATGAAATAATAAAAATGAAAAAATATAAAATTAGAACGTTATATATATTTATTAATTTGATGAAATAATATATTAATAGGTAAAATAGAGATTTTTTTAAAAAAGTGTTTTGCTAAAGGAATTTGTTAAAATGATCAATATAAAATATTTTTATTGAAAAAAAATCATTTATCAATATTTTTATAATATATTTAAAATTTAATTTTGATATACTTATATTTTAATAGTATAAAATATTTTCAAATTCAATAGATCAAAAATTAATTTATTGTGAATTTAAATTTTATTTAATAATTTACTGTTATTTGATTAATAAATTATTGTATATATAACATAATTTGAATATACAACACTTATTTAAATGAATAAATAAATTGATTATTTGATAAATTCAAATTAAATGAGAAATATGTGTAATATATACGACTCTTTTCATATTATATACATAAGCTAATTATATTTTACTATTATGATAATATATACATAAAAATTTTGCTAAAAAGTTTGTTGAGTATATATTAGAGGCTCTTAATCAGTTGTGTCGGACATTTTTATTTTAAAAAAAAATTATTATATTGAAATTTTTAAACTTTACAAATAAATAAATATATATATATATATATATATATATATATATATATATGTTTTTTATGTAGTTACATTACTTTTATTTAAACAAATAAATTCTAAAAAATATTACAAAATGACCTAGTTATATATTCTTACGTACGTTTACAAAATTCAAATATTTTTTAACGTAGTAATTTTTTTTCAAAACCAATACGCATAACACAAAATTTTTTAAAACTCTATTTAAATATATACTCAAAATTATTTTTCTAAATAACTAAAAAATTATTTTTTATATTTTCAATACATTAAATATATTAAAATAAAATTTATTATGATACTATGTACCTTTAAAATAAGATTTCTGCTACAAATGACTTTAATAATTATTCAAACAAAATAAATAAAAATAAATGCTCTCCTTCTCTCTCTAGAGCAATTACACCTCCTTCGCCCACCATTAAATGCAATTGCACCCTCTCAACACGCTCTGCAATTACTCTTCGCTGCTTCTGTTCCCTCCCTCCTTCCGTTTCTTTCCTCCTTCAATGCTTTTCCATTTCTCCCTATCTCAATCTCTTTTCCCTTCTTCTCCTCCTCCTTCCTTCTCACCGTAAAATAACTCTCTTTCTTTTGCCATACTAAGATCCAAAACGAAAAAAACTGTAACCGTTTCCAATGTCTCTTCTATTCAACCAAAAAGGTTCCTCTTTTTCTTCAACGAGTTGATTAAATGCTTTTGTTCCCAATACTACAGATCTGCACAAGCACTCTCATCACTGGTAAGTGTGGGGATAGAAAAAAATGGAAAGACTTATTTTGAGTATTTCGAATAGCGTTCATAAAAAGGTTACGTTCTTTAGGATCAAGATTCTGCTAAACAAAATAATTAAAAAGAGTAAGGTTTCTAACACGATTTCTTTGAGCTAGTCGAGTTACTCTCCCTTTTGTAAGTGCAGCAGTAAAAAGAGAACCTATATATTTTGTAAGAATTTCCGAGATCGTCGTCAGAAGAAAATATTTTATTTTATTTTATTTTATTTTGTCTATTTTTATTATGCCTGTGATTCGGTTTGGATTTTGATAATTTTTGTGCGTAAAAAAAAAAAGGCAGCAGTATCAAATAAAATGGTCAATTATTTTTCTTTGCATTTACGTATAACGTTTTTCTTCCCTTTGTCCCTTCTTTTTCTTTCTGCGTTAATGTAGTGTTTTGGCTTTAATTCTTTGCAGAAAAGCACATAATCAAAGAGCTAGCTAACTGGAGCTGAACCCTTACCTCCGAAAATCAAATAAGGTTCACTGTGTTCTCTATATATGTGTGTCCACCATAGTAGCGAGTGTTGGTTGTTTTGAGGGTTTGTGAAAAAATATGATTCCGGCGAGAAACAGAAACATGCGATCGATTATTGGAAGGAATTACTACGAAAACGACGTCGTTTCTGCTGCTGGGTTTGGATCCTCATCACCTCTCAGTCTTTCTTAGGTCGGTGCTTATTAACGCCTCTTCCGTTGACCATCCCCCTTTCTTCCGTTTCACTTTCTTTTACTAATACTAATTATTATTTATTATTTATTTATTATAAATAAAATAAAATAAAATATAATGCAAAATTAATTTTCGCTTGCCTACATTATTTTATTAATTAATTTTTCAAGTGAAATTCTTAATTTTCGTGGCACACTAAACTCTACTATAGATTGATGATTTGTACTACCAAGCCATGAAGCCGAAGCAAATATCCTTCTCGATATTCGAAAGCCGTGTTGCTTCCTATTCTCTCACTCTATTTTCCCCATTAAAAAAAAAGATAATAACTATATAAAACCCTTTATAACAAAAAAAATTTGTATAAACTAAGCAATTTTTTTTTCTTTTGTTTTGTTTTGCTTTGACTTATTTCTACTCCTATGACTATAACTCTCTGTACAAACGTCAATGGTTATTAATTACTACAAAACTTTTGTGTTTGTTGTTTAGATTGAAGAATTATCATCATAAAGGGTGTTGGTGAGGAATCTTGAAAGATCTGTAGAAGAAATATGTTCCAACCAAACATGACTGAAGCTGTTGGTGGCCTTCACTATCATCACCAGTATCATCCTTTTGATATGGCTCAGAACACAACAACATCGGAGAGTGATGTACCGAGAATTCGAGAGGACGAGTTATTCGACAGCGCCACTAAGTCCGGCAGCGAGAACCTTGAGGTTGAAGGTGGTGGAGGAAGTGGTGGTGGTGGTGAAGGTGGTTCTGCTGGGGAAGACCAAAACCCTCGCCCTAATAAGAAGAAACGCTATCACCGCCATACCCAACACCAGATCCAAGAGATGGAAGCGTAAGATACATTATTGTTGTTATGCACACATATTTAAATTTCAATTAAATTAAACCACGCCATTCTTCAAAATTCTGTATAGTACTATCTTTTTATAGCATGCTTTAATTGAGAATTTGAAATCTCTCTAAAGTTAAAACATTTTAGTACATCGCTGACAAGTGGGGTTGAGTATAGTAGGTCTCCTAATTTAAGTTAATTCTTGAATTCTCAACTGATTAACAATAACATATAGGTATTTTTGTAATAAACAAGCTCCAACAACATAGGCATTGAATTCACTAGTTCTATGTCTGATTAAAATACACGAAAAGCTTTTCATTAACATTTTTAATGAGAAGAACAAATGGTAGAATAACATAAAGCAAGAGAACAAAAACCATGAGTGATTCTTATTGTGTATTTTGAATTATAATTATTTGTTAACTTTTTTGTAGTTTCTTTAAGGAGTGCCCTCACCCAGATGACAAGCAAAGGAAGGAGCTGAGTAGGGAGTTAGGGTTAGAGCCATTGCAAGTGAAGTTCTGGTTCCAGAACAAACGCACTCAAGTGAAGGTAAATTATAATAAAAATGAAGCAAAGTAAAAAACAAAGTGTATGTGTATGAATAAGTTAAATTTTGTTGCAGACTCAAACTGAAAGGAGCGAGAACTCACAGCTAAGAGCGGAAAATGAGAAGCTTAGAGCAGATAACATGAGGTATAGGGAAGCACTAAGCAATGCATCGTGCCCTAGTTGTGGTGGCCCAACCGCCATAGGGGAAATGTCATTCGATGAACATCACCTCAGGCTTGAAAATGCACGTCTTAGGGAAGAGGTATAACACAAGTACACTAATCTATCATTTTTATAACACCCACAAAACTACTTAACAAACAAACTATCTCAATCATTTTCTGCTATTTTTATTTGCAGATTGATCGAATTTCAGCAATTGCAGCCAAGTACGTAGGCAAGCCTGTGGTGAACTATTCAAACCTCTCCCCTGCCCTCCCACCTCGCCCGCTAGAACTCGGCGTTAGCGGTGGCAGTGGCGGCTTTGGAGGTGGTAGTGACATGTACAGTGGTGGTGCCGGAGACTTCCTGAGGTCGATAAACGGGCCCTCGGAAGCCGACAAGCCACTGATAATTGAGCTGGCTGTTGCAGCCATGGAGGAGTTAGTTGGTATGGCACAAATGGGTGAGCCACTTTGGTTGACAATGACCTCCATTGACGGTGGCACTTCCACTGTGCTCAACGAGGATGAGTACGTTAGAACCTTCCCTCGTGGAATTGGCCCCAAACCTGCTGGGTTCAGATCCGAAGCTTCTAGAGAAACCGCTGTTGTTATCATGAACCATGTTAACCTCGTCGAAATTCTCATGGATGTGGTGAGTGCCTTTCTATTTCCTTCACTTTTCATTCTCATGCATACCATCATTGTTATCGTTATTATTTTCCTAAGCACCATCTTATATATCCTAACCAAGTAAACAAAAAATTGAGTGGTATATAACACTATCTCATCTACGTGTAATCTAAGGTTCAGTATACGGTGGTAACGGGTCCCTAATCCAACACAATTTGATCGAGTAGAATTGTCAATTCAATTGTGTATATGTTATCTAAAAATTTTTTATTAAATGTAAAAGATTATTAACTATTAATAGAAGATTATTATTTGATATTTTAATACGTTTTTTTATATATTTTTATTTTAAATTATCATCAAGTTATATAATAATGTTGCATCTTTTGTTAATTTGCGAGCAGAATTGGATACTTGCGGATTAAAAATAAATAGGATTAGGATTAAGATATTCTCAATCCACAAATAGAATAAAATTAAATTTATATAAAAATTTTAACTTATGAGTAAAATTAAAATTAAATTCAAATGTTATTCTATCCATTGTGATCCTAATTCCGTATATTAAAACAAATATATTTGTTGACTTAATAGACCTGACACAAAAATGAATAAAAATAGTATTACATTCTGTTGTTACTATTTAGGGTTGGAGAAAGTCTATAAAATTAATTTAGTTAATTAATATTAATTTATTTTGTTTTAATTTTAAAAATTCTCAACTTCTTTAAAGGATGTTGGCGTAAAGTTTATAATATAAAATTTGAAGTAAAAAATTAATGATTTAAGATATAAAATTTAAAATAAATAAAATAATAAAAAATTGATTTTCTGGCAGTATTATTATTATTAATAATAAATTTTCTTAATATGTAGGCATATATCAAAATCAATTATTATAATAGAATATATATTAAAATATAAATATATATTACAAATAAATTAAATTATTCATATATTTATATATAAATATATAATAAATTTTAATTTACATTTAGCATTTCTGGTTATCTTTACTAGGGATTGTTTCTTGCTTCCATTGTTTTTGATGTTTGACTCAGACTTTGAACATTTATTTTCAGAACAATTGGTCGACAATGTTCTCTGGTATAGTCTCAAGAGCTATAACTATAGAAGTGCTATCAACAGGAGTGGCTGGGAACTACAATGGTGCTTTACAAGTGGTATGTATGTTGAATAAGTAAGTAACTAAGTTTTGAGTATGTTGTTGAAGATGAAATGAATGATGATGCATGTATGGATGCAGATGAGTGCAGAATTACAAGTACCTTCTCCACTTGTGCCAACTCGAGAGAGCTATTTTGTGAGATATTGTAAGCAGCATGTAGATGGGAGTTGGGCAGTGGTGGATGTGTCGTTGGATCATTTGCGCCCTGGTCTTACTCCAAGATCTAGAAGAAGGCCTTCTGGTTGCTTAATCCATGAAATGCCCAATGGTTATTCTAAGGTAATTCCAAAAAAAAAAATATTATTCGTATACACCAAATATTTTTAACATGGGTATAAAAATTCAACTGTTCATAATTAATTATATATTTAAATTATTTTTTATTTAAGAAAACAAAAATAATGTATATTTTGTTGTTAAGAATATATAATGTCAAAATAGTATTAATGTATATATAGATTGATTAATCAATACAACCAAAAAAGAATCTATCTCACTTAAAAAGAATACAATGTAAATAATCTAATCTAAATATTTGACATTAGGTGACATGGGTTGAGCATGTGGAAGTGGATGATAGAGGTGTTCCTAACCTTTACAAGCAGCTTGTAAACTCTGGGCATGCATTTGGTGCAAAACGTTGGGTTGCAACTTTGGATAGACAATGTGAGAGGCTTGCTAGTGCCATGGCAACAAACGTTCCTACCGTAGATGTTGGAGGTATTCATAAAAAAACACTGATTTCCTTACATTCCTACTTTGCTGGATATTTTTTTCTTTTTTATATTACTTAACTATGTATATTTATCAAAACATAAATTGCTATTTTTACTTACGAATATTTAGATTATTTTATATTTTTCACAAAATATAAAACTAATTCTGTCAACGCTCTTTTTTTAAAAAAAAAATCCAGTTTTTATAAATATAAAATTAATTTTATTTTCTCACAAACAGACATATTATTATTCTAAATATTCGTGGATAAAAATAATAATTTATTGCAAAAGAAGATGTTCAAACTTTTTACACTCAATTATCTCAAAAGTAAAACTAGTATGCAAGTACATATTTGAGATTTATGTCTTGCTTGTGATAACATATTTTCTAACCAATATTCTTAAAAATATAATTATTTATATATTCTTTTCAATCAACTTAAATTGAAAAAAAATGCAAAATTGAATACTCATTTTCTGAATATTTTTTTATCAATGCTAATTAAGTTATGGCATGCATGATGTTAATAATTAGTGATAACAAACCAAGAAGGGAGGAAGAGTATGCTGAAGCTGGCAGAGAGAATGGTGATAAGCTTTTGTGGTGGAGTGAGTGCGTCAACAGCACACACGTGGACAACACTGAATGGGACAGGTGTCGATGATGTCAGAGTCATGACACGAAAGAGCGTTGATGATCCTGGAAGACCACCTGGCATTGTTCTAAGTGCTGCCACTTCCTTTTGGCTTCCAGTTCCTCCCAAAACAGCCTTTGATTTCCTCCGTGATGAGAATTCAAGAAGTGAGGTATGTGATCATATATGTTAATCAACAATTCAAACTATCAAACTTTTTTATTGTTATTATTATTATTCAATAACCTTATTATATCCTACCAGCATATCAATAGACACTACTATTAATTTACCTTTTTATTTTTTAAATAAGTATAAAAATAATAAAAAGTTGAATTAGTTAAGATGGTAAATAATTCATAATTTAACTAAAATATTTTACATTTAAATCTTTAAAATAATATTTTTTATGAATTAGATATAATAAAAGATATTTAAAAAAATAGACACTAATCTTTTTAATATTTCCATTATTTTTTTTTTCAAAATAAATAGGTCCTTTTCTAAATAAGATAGATTCCTTTTCTTGGAAAATGCCTATCTAGTTTTTATTTTTTAGACAAACCACAAGTACTTGGGATATATCTTATTCAGATTACCAAAAATTGAAGTGTACAACTTTTTAGTCATGGGTCAAAAGTATCCCATTTTTCACACTCAGCCTTGTTATAAATTGATTTTTATTAAATTATTACTTAAATGTTTATGTTCATGCTGTTTTAACTTTCTTATCCTGTTGAAAATTACAGTGGGATATTCTTTCAAATGGTGGAGCAGTGCAAGAAATGGCGCACATTGCAAATGGAAGAGATACCGGAAATTGTGTGTCGCTACTTAGAGTCAATGTGAGTTAATCCTATACAATTTTTTTCTTATTTTATGAGTTTTATTTTTCATGCACTATGAATATATATAATTTTAATTTGGATTTCATACTGCATTCGATTATAGGGGTATCATCGGGATGTAGCTTTATTCTCCAAAAGAAATTCAATTAAATAAATATTAATACATACAAAAAATCTTTTCTTTTAAAACAATTGTGTAGTTTATGTTACAATACAATATCAATATAAAGGTTTAACATACAGTTAGACTGAATTTTTAGTAACATCAATTTTAGTATAACAATAACAGTTTACCCTCAAACAATATTGGTGTGTTCTCACATAACTTTTGAATTACTTTATACAAATATAAATAACAGGATCCACATTTTGTAAAGATAAGAGGTTATAATTTTTAAGCAACCATATTACGTATATACAAAAAGATTAGTCATTCTATCATTTCAGTACATCTATTTATACACAAATATATAGTAGATGATTTAGGATTTAAACTTTTGTGGGTACCAATCTTTTTGAAGACTATAATTTAGGAAACATCATATAATATATAAATCCGTGTGTCTTAGTTAAACCAAGTGAAGTATGAGTAAATTAAAATATTATTACGATGATGAATGCAGAGTGCAAATTCAAGCCAGAGCAACATGTTGATACTACAAGAGAGTTGCACAGATTCAACAGGCTCCTTTGTAGTTTATGCTCCTGTGGACATTGTTGCCATGAATGTGGTTTTGAATGGAGGGGACCCAGATTATGTGGCACTTCTTCCTTCAGGATTTGCCATCCTCCCCGATGGAAGTTCAGGCGGCTGCGGCAGCGGCATTGGTGGTGAAACAAATGGCCCTACTGGTGGGGGCGGTGGCGGCGGAGGTGGTTCTCTATTGACGGTTGCATTCCAAATATTGGTTGATTCAGTTCCAACGGCTAAGCTTTCTCTTGGGTCAGTTGCAACCGTTAATAGTCTTATTTCTTGCACTGTTGAGAGAATCAAGGCTTCTTTGTCTGGTGATCCTGCTTCACTATGATTGAATCATCATGTGGTA
Organism: Arachis stenosperma; assembly: GCF_014773155.1. Taxonomy (NCBI): domain Eukaryota; kingdom Viridiplantae; phylum Streptophyta; class Magnoliopsida; order Fabales; family Fabaceae; genus Arachis; species Arachis stenosperma. The sequence continues at coordinate 12,630,435 of NC_080379.1, forward strand.
AGCCTCTACCTCTATCACCTTCATTCTTATTACATGCTTTCACATTTTTTTGGATATGGATGTTTGACTTTAGAAAATATTTTTTATATTTTTTTTTAAATTTAATTTTGATGCACTCTTTGTGAACAATAGATTTATACATACACCTAATTATATCATGCTACCTCAACAAAAAAAACTATTTTTTGTTTTTACTGTGTAAATAGCTATAAAAAAATGAATGTGATTAAAAATTATGTAAAATATTTTACATTATTAGTACATCAAAATTAAACTATTTTATGAAACGCAAATAAAAGAAAAAAAAAGAGAACGAATAAAAAGATTTTGTCAATTAACATTTTAGAGGACAAACAATACCTAAATTATTTTCTTGATCCATAACATATATTATTACATCATTTTTCATTAAACAAATTTTCGATAGTAAACACACCAAGTATAATTTAACCTTAGGAGTTTTGTTTAAGAATTTAACCTCCTTGAATCTGTAAGTATAATTTATCCTTAGGAGTTTTTTTTTTTTTTTCACTAATCAAATTCCCTTCATTCCATGCATGTTTGTTTCTACAATTTTTATGTTATATTTACTTGGTTAATTTTGTGTTGTAGCTTATACAAGAAGGATATAATGATTGATATTTTGGAAAACATAAAAGATGAAGTGTTGAGGAAATTGGGATTTATACAGAATGATGTGGAGAAGTCAAGAACGCACCTTGCATGATATTCCTTCTCGGGTTCGGGAATTGACTTCCCTGGACAAAAAAAAGTAAAAACACTACTAAGACCTTAATTAATTAGTGTCCTTCAACATTTCCAAGACTTATATAATATAGATTTAGGGAGGATTAACCTTTTGGGTAACTAGCTAGTTCTTAATTATATTCAATTGGTGATAACTTTTAATTTTGCTATAGACACTCTAAGCTACCACTAGTCGGTGATGGCAAGTTTGCACCACTAGGCTTCCTCTTTCATCCATTTTATGGGTTTTGAAATCGACATTGTGTTCGATTATGCAAAGTAGCTAGAGAGCTTTGACATTCATTTAATTTTTTTTGTCTCATTTCTGGTTTCCTCGATATTCATGATGACTTAAATGTGTGCCCAACGGTAGTAAAAAAGAAGTGAAACTAAACTTATTTGAAAAATATTAGATGATTAATATTTTTTATATTTAAGATAGTAAATAATTTTTATTTTTTTCACTATAAAAATATTGACTTTTTAATATTTTTTGTATGCCTTTTTATAACTAAGGTCTCAAGAATTCTTACTAATTTTATAAATCTGTTTAATATTTGGTTTGGTCAAAGTTGGATTATTATTATGTTTCTCAATTTAGTTGTATTCATCAATATAAAGTTCCAAAACACCCCTAAATTTTTAATCACAATTGCGCCAAATCCGGAGAAGCTAAATCTTGTGGCTTTGTGAGAAATACGATCTTATTTGCATTGATGATTTTACATTTAGAACTTTAAGTTTTGTTAATTTCTATATACTAACAGTATTTTATACTGTCAACAAAAAATGTTATAAGAGTTGGACAATAACACCGCACGAACGCTCTCCTAGGATTTCAACCAAGGAAAGAACCTTGTTCAACGGAGTACGAAAAAAGTCAAAATACGTGATGCCAAGTTCCTATGTATTGAGGAGATAAGCGGCCAAAAAGAGTCACCAAAAGTTCCTAGGAAAAAAGATTGCGGTTATAAATAACACCATAAGAAACATAAAATTATTTTGTAAAAATAACAAAATATGAGAAAGAAAAAAAATTAATTAATACAATATGAAGAAAAGCAAAAAAAAAAATTTCATGATTTTTCTAGACCAATGAGTAACTGGAACAATTTAGTTAAACTTGGTTGATAAAAACACATGTACATATGGCATAATTTATGGAGTGTACACCATAACACCAGTTTGTTTGATTGAGGGGTAAAGTCAGGTAAATTTTACATGAAGTCTATAATATAGCTTTCATTAAGTTATAATAGTTACACCAAACTGTGGGTTGCAAATATATGGCATTCAAATTTTTTCTGTTGAAAATGGAAGATATAAACTATTCGTTTTTCAAAAAATAGTATGTGGCATTACTAGTATGAAATTAGATTCAAATTTCACTAAGGATAAAACAATTAAAAAAGCTAAAATGTGGTGAAGATGAAAAGTTTTGTGACCTATGAAACACTTTAAAGAAATTGTAAAAGAAACCACTAAGCAAACAAAAATGTCACATGACCCCAAACAACAGCACCAGTTTGTATTACTATTATCACATTTATCAATAACAAAGAAAACATATTAAATTGAGGTTATGATCATAGAAACTTCACATTAGCCGAATGTATGATAAGGTACCAAGGATAACTACCCACAAGCATGCACCGGCACTACTTTGAGCAACTTCTTCAAATTGTTAATTAAAGTGATCCTTGCATTATACACATTGTAAGCAGTTGGTATAAGGCTCTTCACAAGCAACCCATTCTTTGGGGCCTAGAAGTGGTTTCTTTGGCTGACCTTTCATCATCTTTAGCCGTTCCCTAGCTGCTCGTCGCAGCTCAACCATGGGCGTCGGAAAATGTTTCTTTTCTTTTCTTGCATATTGCCGGAGAAAATCAGCATTTTGTGGCACTTCATCACTGACTTTCAATTTACATCGAAAATATTTCTTCAATTGAATTCTAGTCTTCACGGGAAGTCTAATCTTACCACTACTGTATTGATAAACAAAAAGAGGAACACAAATGCATTTTTGTAACAAAATTGGCAGTAACCATTGCATTTGTCACAAATAAAAGCTAAGAACAATGTTCAATGAAGTAAATTACTTTAGCCAGAATGGGATATTGCCAGTTTGAAGACGAATCAGTTTAACGTTAGATTATAGAAAACTATGCAAAGGAAACAAAAGGAAATTATCCACTTTTTGTTTAGAATCTCAACCAAGGGATGTAAATAAGGCTGACAATTTTGTTATTTTCAGTACACAATCCCGCAATTAAGCAAAAATGCTATTTGTATACCAAAATCAAGCAACAATGTATAAATTCATGTGTTATTTAATTTATTTTTAATGTATATTTGTATTTTGTATTTTATACTAGTGACTTATTTCTGTGTATACCTATTGTAATTCAGTCCAAATAATAACCAATAATAATTAAAAACACAAACACTTGAATCAATAACTCGGAGGTAATACAAAGAAAAAAAACTCCAAGTCATACCTGGTAATAATCAAGGGAACTAAGATGCAATAATAGGTTGGGCTTCAACATGAAAACATCTGTCGGGGTGGGGAAAGCAATTCCAGTAGGAAGGGACAGAGTCCCAATAGTCATATTCATCCTGGATTTGCTGCTTGGGAGAGCAGAGTACAGTCACCAATGACAAAGAAGACTACAATCTTTGCAAAAGGATGAGACAGAAGGCAGCGACCAGATAAGTTAAGATTAACCAAGTGAACAAGTATAATTCATGATATCTAATTCTATTAAACATATACATAATAGCAGCATCACACAACAACTGAAAAAGTAAAATCTTACACTATTTTGGATTTCATATTTCTAGTTTTATATACTCTTCTGGTGGTACTAGGGGTGTGCATGGCCCGGCTCGGCCCGAAGACTCGACCCGGTCTCGAACACCTTAGGACTAATTTGGTGTGATTTCATCGGGTCTAGGGTTGGGTAAGGGTCTCAAAAATAGACCCGGTCATTATTTCGGGTCAGGTCCGGGTCATGACTCGGGTCACCCAAAATCGGCCCGGTGGTCCGGTCATCATACATAATTAATATTTTGTGTATTAGTGATGGATGATGGCTATTCTTATGGAGAATTTAAATATTGTAAATCTTAATATTTTGTTATTAGTTATTATAAGACTATAAGTTAATGTTTTATGTTTAAAATACATAAGATTTTAGACTAATTAATGCATAATATTTTGTTATTTGTGTTGATTTAAATATTTAGTGTTATTAGACAATATTAATATTGATTATGGTTATACTTTAATTTTAGAGAAGAGTTAGTTCTTGTTATATTTTTCTAAGTGAATTTTACCATGTCAAATAATGGTTGGAGTCTTGGAAATTTGGATATTTTCACATACTAGCTTATAAGAAAGTATCAAGGCAATGTAATGTTAACGGCCCGGTTGTCACTCGGTTTTTACCTCGGTATAATCTTAGCCCGAAAGTGTATAGGTTTCATCGGGTCTAGGGTCGGATTCAGATCTAATAAATAGGTCCGGTATATATTTTGGGCCGGGTCTGAGTCACATCAAATCCGATTTCACCCGACCCATGTACACCCCTAGGTGGTACTGCCACTGACTTAGAAACTGCAAAAAACAATTATTAGTTTATATCCAAAACCAATTCACAATTATTCACAATTCACAGTTCAAATTATCTTAGCAAAATTCAAATGATCTTCGTACAAAAATTGCCTGAAGTCCTGAAAAATGAAGCAGAGGACACGCTGATTCGATGAAAGGAGGCCGGAGACGCGGCAGGAACCGAGTACGGCAAGACGGTAACCACCGAAGATGGCAAGCGGCGAGAACGGAGGACCACAGACTGACGGTGGGAACTGAAAGGAGGACGGCGATGGGGCTGTTATTGACGGCGAGAACACCAAGAAGGTGAGGCGGCGAGAACGACTAAACCACGAAGAGGGAGGGATGAACGCGAGGAACAGCGGCGAGAAAAAGAACGCGACGAAGAGGGATAAATGCGACGAAGAGTGGGCGACCTCCGGCGAGTAGTCTCCAGTGATGGTCAAGGAAGAAGGAGTGGGCAAGTGGTGTCTCTTATCTCTGGGTGGGTGTAGGTGAATGGGAGAGTGCAGCCGAGAAGATGATGAAATGTGAAATAAAAGTTATTAGGCCGGAATAACATATATATATTTATTATTTATGTAATTATTAATAGGTGAAAATTCAAATCTAATAAACTTATAAATTTTATTGATGCATATTATATTATAGAATAATATTTTTTATAATATAATTATAAAATAGATAATATGATAAAAATTTAAAAAAATCCTAAAATATATTAATAAAATAAAAATTCAGGTGCAGCAAAAAATTTATAATCGAAAATAGTTAAATAATTTGAACGAAAGTTATTCTGTATTTCATTTATTTTTTGTATTGATTCAGATTTGATATGATTTATGAATATTCCTGTTAAAAAAATACACATACACAATACATAATACATAATTGGGCTGAGCCCAATCCAATAATGCCCGTTTCTGGTGCAGGTTTCTTCTCCATCAACATCATCTTCTTCGTCTCACACTCGGGTGGAGCAGCCTCCAAAACCCTAAGAAAAATGCCGCCATTACAGTCTCTGCAACTTCGGAGTCTCTTCCTTGGATGCTTCCGCTCTTATTCACTATCATTCCTTTCATCTTCTTCACTCAAATCTCTTCCTCATTTCCTTCCACAACAACCCTCTTCCAATCTAAATCCACCCAGAAACCCCTTCGATCTACCCTCATTCTTCGCAGCCAGAAACTTCTCCTCAAATGCGACTCAAACAGAACCCGAATACCTGGATCCGATAGCCCAATCCCTCTCGTCAGAGCTCACCAAGGACCCGGACTCGGACCCTCTGTCCTTCTCGCAGCGCCTCCAGCTCAGCTTCTCTCACATCACGCTAACCGGAAATCTCGTCCTCCAAATCCTAAACATCTCCCCCGAAGCCTCACGCGCCACCGTACTAGGGTTCCATCGATGGCTCATCTCAAACCCTAAATTCGACCACACGGACGAAACTGTCTCCTACTTCGTTGACTTTCTCGGCCGCAGGAAGGATTTCAAGGCAACGCACTACTTTCTCTCTGCTGCCCTCGAAGGCAGCACCCTTTTGGGGCCTAAAACCCTAACTTCCGTGCAGGCAGGGCCACCCATGCGATCCAATTATTCGACCGGATGGAAAAGGACTACGGATTAAATCGCGACCGCGAATCCCTAAACTTCGTGGTTTCGAAGCTGTGCCAAAATGGTTTCGCGAGCTACGCAGAGAAGATGGTGAAGAATCTGGCTAAGGAGTTCTTCCTCGACGAAAGCACCTGTGATATGCTGATTCGAGGTTGGTGCGTGAAGGGGAAGCTCGATGAAGCTGAGAGGCTCGCCGGAGAGATGTACAGAGGAGGGTTCGAGCTTGGCGTGGCTGCCTTCAACGCAATGCTTGACTGCGTATGCAAGCTGTGCCGTGAGGATTCTGGCGGAGATGGAGTCCCGTGGTGTTCCAAGGAATGTGGAAACATTCAATGTGTTGATCAGTAGCCTTTGTAAGATGAGGAAAACAGAGGAGGCTGTTCAATTGTTCAATAGCATGGGATCGTACTGGTGTTCCCTGAACAAGACGACGTTTCTTGTGCTGATCCGAAGTCTGTACCAGGCTGCAAGGTTGCAAGAGGGTGATGAGATGATTGATAGGATGAAATCTTCGGGGTTTGGTGATGCGCTCGATAAGAAGGCATACTATGGGTTCTTGAAGATATTGTGTGGGATTGAAACGGTTGATCATGCTTTGAGTGTGTTTGGGATGATGAAAGCTGATGGGTGTGAACCAGGGGTTAAGAGATGGGGAAATTGGGTTCCATGAACCGTGTCAATAAGGCAAATACTCTGTTCAACGAGGCTAAGAAGAGGGGTATGGGTGTGGTGGCTAAGGAGTATGTTGTTGATCCATGGTATGCGAGAAGGCGAAGGCATCGAAGGAGAAGAAGAGGGAGACTCTGCCTGAGAAGATGGCTAGGAAGAGGACTGAGTTTTGTGAAGCCGCCTATGGGTAGAGCTTAAAACATCTTTTTACTTTTTGGTCCTTTTGTAGTCTTAGTACAACACTTTGGATTCTCCAAATATTTTAGAATAGATTTTCCCAATTGTAACCATTGTTTTTCATTGTCTCATGCTTAGTTTTTATACTCTGTTAACATGTTATGAAAATAAATGCTAGTTGAACCTAATATATATGGGAATAAATTCTCTCAATTATTAAAAAAAATTAAGAGTATAAAATATGATCTTTAATTTTTTATTATTTTTTTATATTTATTTTTTATTCTATTTATAAAATTAATAATAAGAGATTACATTTTATTTCTTTCATTGTTAAAAGAAATGAGAGAATCCATTCCTAATAATAATATATACTGACAGAAGGAATCTGATGGTAGAATGAAGGCTGCGGATAAATAGAGAGTTGTGAAAACAGGCTAGTAATGAGATTAAGGGACAAAGGGGCAAATGCAATTGACTGGTGAATGAAGCTGGATACTGAAAAAAGCTTCCTTAAAAAATTATCAAAATATATTTTTGGAAGGTTATCAGGTGTACCGGGAATTTCGGTGTTCCAGTTGTTTTAACCGTCGATCTGAATTATAAAAAATATATATAATATATATTAATTAAAATCAACGGTTAAAACAATTGGAACACCGATGTTCCTAGGTACACCTGATAACTTTCCTATATTTTTATTTATTAAATTATTTTTGTTTTTCTTCCATAATAAAATTCTACTAATCATGAACTAAACTATTTAAGTGCATTGGAATTGAAGTAGAAAGTCAGAGATGTTTTTTAAGGAAATAACATCTCAACATAAAAAATAATTCTTAAATACATTTTATTAAAACATTAAAAGGATTATGATCAATCAATAAATAAAAATAAAAAAATAGAGTAAAGTATTATTTTTGTTCTCAACATTTGAAGTAAGTCTTAAAGTTGTCTTTAACGTTTTAATCATCCTATTTAAGTTCTTAACGTTTCAAAATTAGCTCAATGTTGTCATGCCGTTAGGGATCTTTTAACAGAATTGACGGCGGGACAAAATTGAGACGATTTTAAAACGTTAGGAACTTAAATATGACGAAAACGTTAGGGACAAAAATGATACATAGAAATAAATTTTAGTTTTATCCTTCAATAATATCAATTTTTTACTATACATAGTATTCAATTAGTTTTTATAAATTTAGAAACCTTTCTCGGCCTCAGGCCCAAAATCCAAGGCCTCCGGCCCAAATTTCATTAATCTATAAATTTATAAACTCATAAATCATAAACAATAAATCAACAATTCACCAATTTATCATTCTCAATCACCAAGCTCATATCACCTTCTCATACACTTAGTCACATATCACACACAATTCCATCAACCAAAACATGTAATTCAATCCTATCCTAAGGATAACTAGCCTAAGTTTTCACACAACATTATATATTAATTACAAAAAACCGAAACTATACATTGGCCGATTTCTCCCCAAGCTTAGAATACCATAAAAACTCTTCTTTTACAAGCTTTCAGACCCCCAAACCAAGAAATTCAACAAGTTCTGGCCAGCAAAGCTGAGTCCAAAGCGCTCCAATTCACCGATTTAACTCCAACTCCACATAAATTCAATCTAATTTATACAATTCCATCTTATTAATGCTAGGGTTTACCAATTCATCAATTCATAAGAGTTTAGTGATTCCTTACCTTACCTACCAATGATTGAGGCAAAACCCAACAATAACCCGATGCGAGATTACACCTAAACCACCAAAATCATGAAAATCACTCAATAACTATAACCAAAATGCAAATTCAGAATGGAAGAGGGAACTGGGCATGAAATACAAAGTTTATTACCACTTTGTCCAAATAGAGCTGAAAAAGATTCCGAGACAAACACGTAGCCATAAATAGCTCGTCAATCAGAGCTCTAGATTGAAAGTTATGTGAAAATGAAATTGGAGGTAAAAAGGAGTTAGGTTATTGCTCTTCTCTTATATATGGAGTTAGGTAAGTGCGCTTGGGCCCACTTGGGCCCAGTTCGTTCGGTTTGACCCATTAACCTAACTTTTGGCCAAAACCTTTAAAATTTAGCGTTTTAATTCGCATTCTAAATATTTTTACTTCTCTAAATAATAAAATTTAATTTTCTAATTCCCTTGACTCATAATTAATTTATTAGTTCATTATTTACTAATTTACAGGGTTTTCACCCACCACTCAATACAGGTTCATTAGTGTATATAGGAGCTAAGGCTTCTCCCAGTGGGTCAAATTGCGCCTGCAGCTGCTCGGCTAGTGAAAGAGGTGCCGGAGGTATAATGATGTCTGAAGGTAGATCTAGAATGTACTCGTCGCCTGCATCAGGCCCAAGGGCCACCTAATGCAGAGACTGAGCTTGGACCGAAGGACCGAAAAAAGGATATCAGTGGCCGTCAGGATGTAACCAAGAAAGAGAAAAATGATATGGCATGTCTGGGTTAAAGTCCAGATTATCTAGTGGGAGTAAGAAGGGTCTATTGCGTAGTACGTATAACCGAACACGAGGTTTCCCGCAAAAAACATAATAACTCCTGAACATCGGGTCCTCGTAAATGAACGAAGGCTCCAGCTCATAGAAAAGCACTTCCGTTTCCATCTAAAAGGGAGAATGGGGGTCAGATCTTGGAAATTCTTAGTAATGTCGGAGTTATTGATGAACCCAATTTTAAGATTTATCTTGTGTTAAATTTGGTGGGTTTTATCAACTTTTCTTACATTTATCCTCTAAAATTGCATGCTTTTATAATTTCTTCCTAATTATGCTTTATAGTTAAAAACATGCTTCCTGGGTCTTAAAGATGTTAATTTTTAATTCTCTTTTATTACCATTCGATGTTGTGATGCGTTTGTTAAGTGATTTCAGGATCTATAGGGTAAGAATGGCTTAGAAGATGGAATGAAAGTATGCAAAAGAGGAAGGAACATGAAGAATTAAAGTTTTGAAGATTTGGCACTCGCGTGTACGCTTGACTCACGCATGTGCATGACCTGTGCATAGTTCAACTTGCGCATACGCATGACATGAAACGCGTGATTTCTTTAAAATTGCATATGCCAGCGATTTCTGGACCTTTCTTGGGCCCAAATCAAAACTTAATTTTGAATGGAAAAAAGCCAAGAATTGAAGGGGAATGGGAGGTAATCAAGCATACACACATTACACTTAATTTTTGTAGATAGTTTTTTGTTCCTAAGCTTCTAGAGAGAGAAACTGTTCCTTCTCTTTAAGACTAGTGTCCTTGATTACATTTTGTCCCAATTCATCACCTGGATCTTGTTGAATTTTTATTTTGTTGCTTTAATTGTAGTGTTGCTAGTTCATCACTTATAGTAGATTTAAATTCATACATTGCTTGTTAGATTCATAATTACTTAGATAGTATTTGATTACTAGATTTAATTTCTTGTCCATTAAGTTTCTTGCATGTTAAGTTTGTTAGTTTAATTTCTTGCTTATATCTTTTAACCTTGAACTTCTAACCAACTTTGATACACACACTTGTCCATCCTTGTGAAGACGATCTGAGAGTAATACTTTCGGTTATTTTTAATGGATTGAACTTTTGACAACCAAATTAAACTTTGATTGGAGAGTTATTTGTCGGTTTGGACTATACGAGCAACAAAATTAATTTATGAAAATTTTGAACCGACATTAATCCCCCATTAGTTATTAGTTAAGTTTATTAATTTTTTGTTGTTTAGCAGACCAGCAGTGTATAAACAGAAAATACAAAGAACAGCAAACAAATATAAAATACAAAAAGCATTATATAGAAAATAATACAGAAATCACACACACATTCAAATAGAATACATAATAGAAAAGAATTCGCAAACAAGTATGATGCATGTCATAACCTCTGTAAGCGACCTTGCCTTACAAGAACAGCACTTCTAGGGCTGATGTATATCTGGAAAGAAAATTCAGTCTACAGGCATCCCCATCTTTTATATCCGGCCCAAAGGCCCAATCAACAATCATCGATCTCTGTAAACAACCTTTAGGTTATAGATTTCACTTTTCTCCGTCATTTAGGGCCAACCCACTTTGATCAATCTCATATCTCTTCTCTTCCTTATTAATACTTTTCTCAATGTTCCTAGTTTCCTTTTAGTGCCATAATTAATTATAATCCTCTTCTCGTACCTATCCCTAGGTATTTTATGAAGAAATCCATAGATTCTAGATTTTTTACTTATCTTTCTACATCTTTTACTATAATTACCATCATATTCCTTAAATTTTTATGTTATTTACCTTTATGTCCTCATATTTTACTTTAATTCTTTTTTATATCCGTTAAATTTTGAATATTATACTTTAACCCCAAGACTTCAGTTATGTATAATTTAACCCCTAAATTTTAGTTAATTATATTTTAACCCCTCAGCTTTTGAGTAATTATACTTTTACCTCTGAATTTTCACTAAATTATATTTTTCCCTAGTTATTCTCGAAATTTCATTTTCTTGTGCGCTGGCGCCTAGCACCACAAGTCATAATGGATGGCACTTAACGCCCATAACTAGCATTTAGTGCCTTCCAAGGGAATTAAATGGTAAAGCGCCCAACGCCCATGATATTTTAAGAGGAGGGAGCCCAACACCCATAAGGTTCCAAGGGGGTTCCTAGCGCCCATGGAGTTTCAGAAAGAGGGCACCTAGCGCCCATGGAATTTCAAGAGGAGGGCGCCCAACGCTTAGCATTCCAGCCATCAAATATACATCAAAACATAACGTAACACTTAATTTCAAGTATCAAACAATCAACCATCAACCAGGCATCAAAAACACAATCAACTCACAATTAATTTACTAAATCTTACCTGTTTATTTCAGCTCACAAATACCGGTTTCTTCTAGGTGATTTATAGCTCGCTTCCTTCCTAGTTTTCAATCAAAATCAACTTTTAAACCAAGATATACATGATGACCGAATCTTCATCACAAGTTCAGAAAGGAATTCCTCACCTGTCTCAAGCCGGAATTGATGGATTCTTGCTCCTTTAGACTAGTAAGCAAGAGTTCCTAAGCAAGAACATCAACGGTATCAAGTTCTTCCATAGGTTTAGCATGGCCGAACCATCAAGAGGAGATTACAACAAAAATACTTCAACTCACCTTAACAAATCTGATATGGTTGTGAAAAAGAAAAGAGATGAATACTTTAATTGGTTTAGAATTTTTGTGGGAGTTTTAGAACCAAAAGAACTGAATCTTAGAAGCTTGGCGGCTATGGAGTTTTCAACTTCTCTCTCTCTTGTTCTTTTCTCTCAAAGTCACGTATGGAAAAAAAAGGAAGTAGGAGGTGGCTCTCAAGGTCATGTATGAAGAAGAGAAAACAAGCAGGAGGTGGCTAGAATCAAAGCTGGCCAAATCTTGAGGGTGGTTAGTCACCGGAATTAATTAATACAATTTCATTAATTAAAGAGATAATTACTAAAATTAGATGTATTAGATCACTAGTAATTATACTCCTAAAGTGAATATATAAACTACTAGTATAAATGATACTAGTAACATGATTATCTCAAAAATAAAATATATATGATGATACATTAGAATAATTAAGTCCATCGGAGAGTGCCGACATTAATCCGTGCCGGTAGATTTTGTACCTGGTTATTATATTATTAAACTTATCTTCGATTTAACTAAAGCGAGTAAAATAATATATTATATTATATTATTATTATTATTATTCTCTCGAGATTCGGGTCTGACTCGTCAAAACGAGTCTAACCACGGAAATCACAATTTCAAAATTCCTAATCGAAGTGGCTCAAAAACGCAATCTTCTGCTAGTTTAGTAACTGGTGACGTGGCGAGGCGCTTGCTTTAGTGGACTTTTAGAAAAAAAAAATTCTATTTTAAAAAAAATTAGGCCTTTACACTTGGAGTAATGACAAACCTAGAAAAATTTATCAGTGGGAGAAAAAATATGCAAAGTAAAATTTAGGTATAGATATACTTTTTTGTTTCCCATAGTACCCTACAGGTCAAGCATTAATCCATCGTTGATCTGAGCTCCATTTAAGAATCTATCATTGGCTAATAAGTTGCTACATGCACGAGATAAAATCCAAACTCCTAACACTTATTTAAGTAGATGACTGAGCTAATTACTCGACCAACCCAAATTTGTTTAAATATATTTAAAATTTTAAATTAAAACTATTTATATGTATTAAAAAACTAGAACTACACACGCAGACATCTGTATACACACTCACTTATTATAGTATTTAAAATAATAAAAAGATAATTTCACACATATTACAGTATTCAAAATAATGAAAAAATCATTTATAACGATTTTTTCTTTATTTTTAACATGATTAAATATTATATTTATAAATGTTCCTAAAAAATTATTTAATTATTTATTATCTCCTATTCAATTGAGAAATTCACTTATTATAGTATTCGTGATATAAATAATTATTATAACTAAAATAGTTACTATTCAAGACCATTTTAATAAAAAATATTAATACAGTATATTAATATATAGATAATATGTTTTTTATCTTAAATAATTTTTTAAAAAATTACTAATAATTTAAGTTTTATTTAATTAAAAAAACTAAGTTTCAATTTAATTTTCAACTAATTAGTTAGTATCATAAAGTTAAGTATCACTATTTTTATAAGTTGATTTATTTATTTATTTATTTTTAATTTTTATACTAAATCAAATTTAACAAAATAATTATCATTGTATGTTAAATTTAACAAAATATTTTTTAATATAAAACACAAAAAAATAATTTATATTTTATGTTGAGAGAAAACATAATATAACAAGGAGGCAAGCATATACATTTATATATAATTATTAGTATTTGTTTCAAATATATACATTTATTTATATATAATCATTAGTATTTAGCGAACTATCTAGTATCTATTTCATTCGTATTATATAGTAATACAAGTCTCTATAAAGTCCCTCTTCTTTATGGGTGCTAGCATGATGTTGTTGTAGGCCATGACACTACTGTAATCTAAGATAGCGTTTGGTTACTATCCATGTCTCTTAAAGACATGGACACGGTAAAACATGTCTTTTGTTTGGTTTGATGAGACACAAAATTTAATCATGAGAAGACATAGATGGACATAAATACACAAAATTTATGTATCATTTATAAGTTAAGACACTAAGACACTAATTTTTTTTCCTTTAAATTTTAATTTTAACCTTAAACCCTAATATGTTTTTTCCTCCCTCTCCTTCCCTCTTCCCTCTTCCCTCTTCCCTCTTCCCTCTTCTTCTGCCTCTATCTATCCTCTTCCCCTCAATCACTTCTCCCTCTGCCACCATCACCGTTGTCACTCAAGATCTGTTGCCCACCACTGAATCAGTCGCAACGTCGTCGCTGTCCACCCCTCACAGCCCAGCATCGCAGATCGTGTCGCCCCACCATCGCGGATCATCACTAATTCACTATCACGGGTCTCATGGCGGTGATGGGTCTCACTGCTTCACTGCCACGGTCTCACGGCTTCACCACCATCATTTTCCATATTTATTCCAGCTCTTTCTGTTTTTTTTTGTTAGATCTGTACTTTCTTCAACCCTCATTACATCCCTCTCATCTTCATTTCTTTTTTTTTTTGTGGACTAGTGTTTGATTTTTAAAAAATAATTGCTGAAATTTTCATTCTGTTTCAATTTTTAATTTAAATTGTTGAAGTAGTGATTAAATTTTGTTAATGATATTGATTTGGGATGAAGTTGAAAAATTAACATTGGTAGTAAAAATAACTAATAATAATGGTAACAGTAATGATCATGTTTTAGATAAAATAAACATTTGAATTAGAGAATTGTGTTCTGAATATCATCACCAAACATGATAAAAAAAAATGGTATATATATGTATCTATGTCTACTTGTGTATCTATATTTGTGTCTCTGTGTCTAAAAGACACCAACCAAACACAGCCTAATACATAGGAGGCTGGGAGATGAAATCGTGGAATGTAGCAGCTGCCTGGCTGGAAGGGGAAGGCGTTGAGGGTTTTAGACTTTTAGGGTGATTTTTTTAGGATTTTGGATTTGAAAAGGTTTGACTATAATAATTTTAAAAAGCAAAAAAGAGAGAAGGGGTTTTAAGTGGGATGAGCTAGGACAATAAAAAGAAAAAGAAAAAAGTGGTTGCTTGATGGGTTTGTCTCGGCTTGCCAAACCTCGCGGATAAATGGTGCAAATTAGGTGACTCATACGTTTAATCCGGCCCGCCTCTTTTGGTGGGTTAAGCGGGCCAAGCTGGCAGGCTGCGGCACATTTGTCACCCCCACTGATAATTTACCTTGTCATCCTCTACCCAGACCCCAGTGACCCAAATGCAGAAATAAAATTGGCTTTAGGATTAGGGCCCATTGCATATTGGACTAACATGATAAGCCCCACTAATATTAACCACTTTTCCTGGATTAGAAACACCCAAAGCGCCAAGATAGCCTTAGCTCTAATGGCATTTCTCTTCCCTCACCCAAGCCATGAAAACCAGAAACTCATAAATGACCGTCGTCATAAGTCATAACTCTTAAAATTGAAGTTTAATCATGAAGAATTTTTATCTCTCAGCATCTCAATCAATAAATAATGCAAATTATACAGTTGAATCTGAAAAAAAATTCCAGAGTAAAATATGAGATAATCAACCAAGAACCCAATGATACTATGAGCAGAGACAACAGTAAACTTGACCGCAAGTGTGTACCATGGCTCGGTAATCTGAGCGGCAACAAATTACTATTACCCTCAGCAGAATCAGTAGGATATACAAACTTGATGGTCGCATGTGCCCTCCACATTGATTTTGGCAAGGCAATTATGTAGCGCAGCAGTTCTGGTCAAATTTTAGAAATTAGTCACAAAGATGAAAAGAAAACCACAATCAATAATCATATATAATAATCGTGTATCAATTCAGTTCAGCTGCGAGATCTTTTACTGCCTTTATATATTAATAGCCCAAGCATAAGTTCATTTTTTTAAGCTTAACTACAAACACTTTGCAACTGAAGCTTGTACAAATAATTTGCTTATTCTAAAATGAAATTTACGTCAACAATTTATCAGAGTACAGAGAGAAGACCATAGACTATAGTCTATAGAAATACGTCATAAGCTCCGATAATTCATGTCTAGCATTGCACACAGACTCTACAAAAAATAACAGAAATAGCATACAACATTATTTCCAGTTTGATGCTTATTTATGCATCGATGCATCCCTGACTTTGCCAGAACAACCGAACGAAAATATTCAGCATTCAACAACAAACAAGATAATTTCATTTCCTTCCAGCACAATAGCGCAAACAATCACACTTAAGAACTAAAGAAAACATCTTTTCACTAAAAGAAATTTTTAGATGCCCTCCCTTGCTCTTTAGCACTAAAAGTGTACCAACATCAATAGCAATTAGGAAATAGAAAGTACGAATGACTTACAAAGCTGAATTGGTAGTGCAAAAATACTCCTTTTGTCTTTAGAGTATTATAGAAAGGGGAAAAAAAATTTTTCCAAGCATACTCTTTAGGGTCTAACGTCTTTTCCACCAATGCATCCAAATTTCTTAGCTATTCATTATGGAAAAACAAGACACAGAGTGGCATTAGCATTGTTACCTTTTCAGGAGTTGCATCAAGAGCTCCTAATGCTAATGTATCCACTAAGTAGCCTCTCCACTTGCTTCCCAAGAATGTCAGCCTCCAAGTTCACCTTCTGACCAACTTCCTTCAATGGAATAACCACCTTCTGCTGCGTGTACGCCACAAGCATGAAATTGAACCATCCTTCTCCATCATTCACATCCACCACCGTCAAACTCGTCCCGTCCACTGCAATAAATCCTTTTGGCACCACATACTTCAGCAACTCCTTCTCGGCCTTTACCTACTATCAGTACCAGTATATATTTTTTAAAATCATTACCAACACAACGAAGAAGCAAAACTGCTCAATAATTCGTTAATATAACACATGAAAATTTTAAACACTGATAATTGCCATTTTTACTTCTCACATGATGATGAGCTCTATGGTTAATAATGCATTCCTAACTATTCGAGTAAGGTTTCTTTGTGCCACAAAACACTTCGCGTAAAAAATATACAGACAGAACAGAATGCATCTTCAATATTTCAATATTTGGAGTATGAGACAGAATTCTTGCCAACAGAAAGTCAAGCCATATAATTCATGCTCCTTGAGTACATTTAACCCATACTAGATCACAATCACAGGTTCTTTATTTGTATAGAATATTTCAACACTATAAATTGAAGTGAATAATTATGATTACATGCTTTCAATATAGTACTTGTGTATCCACGATGGCATAACTGCCTAACTAACCTTTTACCTTAATCCAAAGCGAATCACCTTCAGGAACCTTCGAGAGTATGATACCCGTGCCATCCACGTGACCTTGGACGAAGTGTCCGCCCATGCGGCTTGTAGGGGTCAACGCCCGCTCCAGGTTTACCAGTGACCCGCCCTGCAGCTCCTCCAGCGAGGTCTTCCTCAGAGTCTCCGGCGACAAGCCAACGGTGAACGTGTTGGCGTCGAACTCCGTTACGGTGAGGCAGGTTCCGTTAACGGCGATGCTATCGCCGAGGTTAACGCCCTCAAGAACGGTCTTGGCTTCAATTACCATGTCGAAGCCACCGTGTGGGGCCTTGCCGAGTTGCTTGACGGTTCCCAATTCTTCAACGATGCCAGTGAAGAGGCATCGAATTTGAGGTGCGGTGGCATTGGTGCGGCGGAAGGGGAGGGTGGATCTGGGTTTATTGGGGAGGAACGTCAGGCGGAGTGGGGAGGGTTTTAAGATTGGATTGAACGCGAGGCGGCGACGGTGATGGGCTTTGGAAAGGAGGAGAGAGGTGTATGTTGATGGTATGATTTTGGGGGTTGTGGATGTGGAGACAATAGAAGATGGAACTACTGCTGCTGCTGCCGCCATTTGCGTTGCCATGTTCTGTTGGCTCAAGTGTACTGCTTTATTTGTTTGGTTCTTTATTTCCTACTGGAGGCCAAGGGAAAACAAACAGCAAGAACAACACACACCGGGGCGGATAAATAGAGAGTTGTGAAAACTGAAAACAGGCTAGGAATGAGGGATTAAGGGACAAGGGGGCAAATGCAATTGACTGATGAATGAAGCTGGATACCGAAAAAAGCTTCCTTAAAACATTATCAAAATATATTTTTATTTATTAAATTATTTTTGTTTTTCTTCCATAATAAAATTCTACTAATCATGAACTAAACTATTTAAGCGCATTGAAATTGAAGTAAAAAGTCACAAATGTTTTTTAAGAAAATAACATCTCAACATAAAAAATAATTCTTAAATACATTTTATTAAAACATTAAAAGGATTATGATCAATCAATAAATAAAAATAGAAGAAATAAAAAGGCATCTAGAGAGCATATTATGATTATTATATGTTTCTTTATACAACAACGTAGAATTTACTGATAAAAACTATGAATTAGAAATTATGCAATTCTAGAAAAAATGAGTTTATTAAACAAGAATACAAGCATGGCAAATTAGAGACTAGAATCTAAATATTCATAATGAAGTAACAATATACTTGTTTAACATCTTTTTATTTTTGTTAATATTAATATAGTTTATGAAATTGAAATAATAAAATTATATGAATAATATAATTCTATAATTAAAAAATAAGTAAAGAATATAATTTGAAGATAGAAAATTAGATTTTTCATGTTTATTTTCTGTTTATTTGAAATTATTTCTCTAAGTAGATACATCTAACTTTTGGAATATCTTAACCCCTATTTTCAATCCTTCTCCTCTCCTGGTACTCCCCCTTCTGTATAAAATGATGGGTTAGGTTTCAAGTTAAATCATGTTATATTTAAATCGCTTTATCATAGTTATATCATGCAATGTTAGGTAAGTCACTACTTTATAATGATATTTTTTCATGTTTTTCTGTATTTTAGTATATCACATACTTTTTATAATAATATTAGTAAAATATATTTAGGTTTTGAAAATTGAGAACCAACTCTGTATAAGCCAAGAATTAGCCAACTGGTAAATTAGAGGCACTGATGACTTTAACCGGATGTTGCTACTAATAGGCACACGAATGTTTCTTTTTCTTGTAAATTGGATGGTTTTAGATATGATTTATATGTTTCATGTGTTACGCATTAATAAAACATAATTAATTATATGGAACCAACTAATTTATGATCAAAGCATCTGTTCCGTGATCTCTCCTATCACTAGCGTATCTTTCCTCATGTTTTGAACGTGGTCAATAATAATTTAAAAAATAAATTAAATTATAAATTAATAAAATTAATTATAATTAATTATGTTGTTCCATTCTTGGCTGATTATTAGTTGGTTCCATATACTTTTCCTTAAAAAAAATGGTTTAAAAATTAAATAATTATCAACAAAAAATTTGGATAATTCGAATGGTCATCCCATTCTTCCTCTTAAGCAGATGTCCAAAATTTAAAGTTCACCTTGTACATGAAAAAATTCCGTGGGCAACCAAAATTAAAGCTAGACATCCTCATCAACTGCAAATCTATATTTTAAATAATCGAAGTTTGTAATTATTTAACATTGGAGCAATCACAGGTACCATTATCCAACATTAACATTTTATTTCTTCTCATGGCAAATTATGCAACACGATGGAATTTGAAGTTTGCCTAATACAAAATCTTTTTCTCAGTTACAAAATTGATAGGAACCCAAAGAATTAAATACAAAGTCAACATCCCAAACAAGTTCTGGAATTTGGATATAGGGAAAGAGGGGATTATGATTCGGTTTCCATTTTCTCGTGTTCGACTCAACAGCTGTCACTTCAAGCACGTTTTTTCCTCAGTGCGAACGCAGGTCTCCGGCCACTGCTTGAAGATGACCTCGAAGAATTTGACATCAACCCTCGCAAGAGAGCTAAGACACCAAAACCCATGAAAGGGAAGTACATTTTCAATAGCTTCTCGGATGCCTTGTTGGAGAGCATCATTTCTGATAACACAGCAACCTGAAATCCACACACAGCTAAAAGATGTAAACTAAAACAATGCAAGACACAGATTATTATCCAAATCCAACTGTGATAGCTGATAGAACTGGTTTAGATTTTCCTTGAATGTGAAAGTATGAGAGGAAATTGTTTATTCAAGAAATGATCCTAGATCACTGAGACCAAAGAACTAAAAGGTACAGTGTTCTTGTCCGCAATGCTAATCAAATACCTATCATCTTTTCCCTTCCTCTGTTTTCTGCTTTCTATGTAGCTAACTTACAATCGAAATGCACATGCCCCCTATATCGGCATTCATTACTCGACCACCTAACCATGTAAAATTTGGCCTACTTGCTATTTGATCATCCCTAAACATCAGAATGCATCTATTTGATGATCAGTCAACCATGATTGGGATAGAACCCATTACCACGCAAAGCGCGGACATTGCAACTTAGTAGTGTAGGGTAATGACATGAAAAGTACCTAATTGTTAGAAAGGCCATGTGATAGAACATCTTTTTCTTCTTTGGATAAAAGAAGACTTCTATAATTCTATTAAGATAAACTGATAAAGACCATTTGATATAAGTTGATCATAGGTTTTGCTAAAATTTAATCCAAAAAACATTCAAAGTTGCATAACTGCAATCTTTTTTTTTTCTTTATATACATATTTAAGAGTTTAATTTTAATTCATTGTAAGTGTAAAGCAGTTTTACACATACATTATTACTTAAAGTTTTACATTGATCGCATGAATGATCATCTAGAAAAATGAATACGATTGGATGCTTGTATAAAATGTTTTATAGCATAAGTACATCAAAATTAAACTCTGTATTTAAATAACAAAGTTGGTCATCATTAACATAACCTATATCTAACATTGCAAGCTTAACAAAAAGGGAAGACAACATAGCAAAAATGTATGAAGGAGGTGAATCCAATGAAAGCCAAAAGATTCCGATGCTAGACAAATTTAAGATGTAACTAACTAAATCTCGTTAGAGCAAACTCAGAGAATCCTAAGAATTCATATTAATATAGGATCCATATAAGCCTGTGATTCTAACACAAGTCACCAATGAATCTTGTGACATAGCATTGAGAAATAATTAAAAAGAAAAAGAAAAAAATTACCATGGAAGTGGAGAGGGATGCACCATAGATCAAGCAAGTGGTGTTGAACCAAGGCTTGGAAGCGAAGAGGGCATAGAGATTAAGAAGAGAAAGGGGCCATAGAAACAGAAGCTCGAGCCAAACCAAGCCAACAAAGAAGTGAGGTTTCTCAGAAACAAGGTAATCACCATATTCATGGGTGTACCATTGCTTAAGCTGGACGAGAAATTCAGGGAAGTAAGTGAGAGGAAGACATGTTTGTCCATCAATGAGGGGTGCAGTGAATGCTATTAACAGGAAGAACAGGAACAGAACAAAGTCTATCAGATTCAATGCAAACCCCATTTTCTTTCTTTCTTTCTTTCTTTTAGGTTTTCTTTGATAGGAAGGGGATCTTGGAGCCCTTTCAAACTTTAACTAGACTGGACATTTTCGTGCTTCAGTTTTCACCTTTTTTTTACAAATATAAGAAATAAATTTATATTTTTTTTAGTTTTTATTTACTTAGTTTTGAGGTTTTTTAGTTGTTTTGTGGTACAAAAAAAATAAAATAATAATCATAGTATAGTTATTATTATAAATTAAAATATACTGTTATACTAAATTTGATTATTTTAGTAACTAAAAGAAAAATTTGAAATAATATGTAGGGTGGTAAATGGGCCTAAATCCGTCGGACTGACACGCATAATCCACCAAAAAAGGCTGGTTGAGTTGGAAAATTGAGACCGTCAAATAGCAAAAGCCTGCCTAACTTGCACCGCTTAAATCGCGGACTTTGGCGGGGTGGGGCAGGATGGACTTCTCCAACGGACTTAGTCTTTTTTAGTGAGGGGGTTATTTTTGTAATTTTTTTTTGCCAAAATCTAACTTCTCCAAACCTAACTTACAATTGAGTGTTTTGGATTATATTTATGTTACTTTGGAGACAATATTTATAATTATGTTTTGGATTATGTTTATTTTGCTTTGGAGAGAATATTTATACTTATGGTTTGAATGAAAATTTGGTTTATAATTATGTTTATTAGTTATTTATAATTACAAAAACTTTAATGTTTGTGAATATAAAAAATATAATTTTTTATACTTTTAGAAATTATAAATTTATTAATATGGTTGTGAAATTATATATATTATTTAGTAATTAATAATTAAAAAAAAGATAAGTTTTGGCGGGCTGCTCACAGTTAGGCGAGACAGAATGGGATTCTAGGACCGCCTCACTAGGCGGGGCGGAGCGGACCAGCCTGCCAAAAAACGGGTTTCTGGCGGGGTGGGGCGTGGCGAACTTCCCCACTTACCACTAGGGGTGTTCAAATCCAAACCGATCCAAATTAAACCGCTCATCCAATCCAATCCAAACCGAAACCGATTAAAACCGCATTAATTTGGATCTAATTGGATTTTATTTTTTACAAACCGCTGGATCGGATCGGATTTCGGATCTACTTTTCAAAACCGATCCAATCCAATCCAAACCGCACAATGTGCTATAATATTATTATTTTATTATTATATTTATAATTATACTTATAACATGTTTAATTTATTATACATTTTTATATTATTCATGTATTATTATTATTTAATAAATAGTTTATGTTCAAAATGTTATTTATTATTTATTTTAACTAACCTATAATTTTATTTCTATATTATGTTATTGTTGGTTTTTTAAGATATTGTTGAAACTTGTTATGTTATTGTTAATTATTTAAAATTTGATGTTAAGACTTGTTATATGTATTTAATTTTTTTAATTTACAAAACCGCAAATCCAATCCAATCCAAACCGCTTGAAATTGGATCGGATCGGATCGGATTTTTTTTAAAACATCATCCAATCCAAACCGCACCGCAAGTATAATTAGTGTTCGGATCGGATGAGTTTTTTACTCAAAACCGATCCAAACCGCACCGCGAACACCCTTACTTACCACCCCTATATATAGCAGATATAAATATATGGTAGTTTTTTTTTTTTTGGAACTTCTTTTTAAAAAATTTAGAATAAATAATATGAATTAAATTTTATGGTTTCTCAAACTAGCACTTTCTAGTTCCTACTATTCTTAAGCTAAAATACTATTTCATTCCATGAAAGTTAACCCTTTTTTTTTTACAAACTTTATATATTTAAGATAAATTTAAACTAAATATTAAAAAAGAAGAAAATAACTTGATCAATCTTATGTTACATAATCTTATTCTTCTATCACCACTTTTATTCTTCCTAATATAATATATGAATTTTGTTGGTAAAACACATCTATGCAATCTATTTACAAAGTAAATCTCCTTTGGCAGATATTGGTTACTGGTTCTCTTTGTAGTACTGTTCTCCAAACTTTGAGAGTGCTAATTTTCAAACTTTTTTTTAGTTTTGAGTCACATACTCACATTAACATTGTTTTAAAATTCTTTATTTTAGATGCTTTATTAGTATATCTTACATCATTATGATTTGATTCTGGTTCAGGGGATATATAAAGCCAATTCGGGAAATATAGCAGCAAATTCATAGTGGGGCAAATGATATCAAGTTTGATGATTTTGTTGTAGCTCGTGGCAGGTGCTGCTCCACTTGATCAGTTTATCTTTTCCTAAGTTATTTACCATATATTTCTTCTCAATAAGATTCTCTTCTAGATAACTTTATTACTTGTTAGCATATTCTAGTATGCCTAATGCAACCAAGTGAAAACAAATAGCTTTCTGAAAAAGAAGTATATATATGTTCATTGTACATTTTATGAGAGATATCATCAATGGTTATTTAAGTAATCATGTATGTTGGATGTGTAATATGTTGGATTTACTGGATCATCGTTATTTGTTAGGTATATTATGTTGTATTTAACATTTTTTTAGTTATTTAAAAAAACCATAAATCCAATTCAATCTAATCTATTTATTTTGGTAGTGAAACAATATATATTTATCGTTTATGTGCATTTTAATTTTCTTCGCTCATAAATTTTGATATTTGAATTTATTTGTAAATTTTTAATAATAAATTATAAATAAATTATGATGTGAAATTGTGAAATTTTAGAGTTTATTAATATAAAATTATTAAATTTAAATATTTAAAATTATATATTAAATTTTTAATAATTTTATTTTATATTTAATTAAATTTGTTTAACTACAATTCAACTTTGATTGGATTATTGAATTAGTCACTTGACTGATTTGCTAACCGATTCGATTCTCGCACATTAGTTATGAAAAATTACATCGAACCAACTAGGTTAACTAGATACTCAATTGTTGTTTTTTATTTATCTTTGGCTTCTTATCAAGATTGGTCCAATTCACGACAAAAAATTAATTGCAAACAGGTCAAAAATGGAGATAAAAATAAGTAAATTGGTTGAAGCAATCCGTTTTTAGCGATTCACTAGTTTAGAATAATAAAATATAATTTGTTTTATATATTCATATATAAACTTATTATTTTATCGATTCAATTTTTAAACCTTTAAACTTTTATTATTTTACTAGTTTAATGATCAACCTTCCAAATCATACGCATTGAAGTTGCTCTTATAATACATGACGATCCACATAAACAAGGGAAACTAGGAAACTATTTATTGAGGAGTTTTTGTAACTACCAGAACATCAAAACAGGGTGAGAAATATAATAGGAAACAAAGGGAGTTTGGAACATGGCTAACTTTCTACTACTGTTAAACATGTCCTTATCTCCTTCTTAAGCCTAAATACAAAATTGGTATCACATTTTCTTTCTTCCTTTGATATCTGATAGGACAATTCCTTCAAGTTGAAACCTTATTAGTCCTCTTCTCCTGTTTCCATTTCTTCTTTCTTACTCACTTTCCCTTTTATTCCTTCCATTGTGAAACCAAACCTCATTGCTGATGATGATTGAGGAATGAGGAGTCTCCTTTGTTTTGAAAAGCTACATGCTTTTGCTTTGACTAAACCTAACAACTCGTTTGCCCCGAGATGCGAACGACAGGCATCTCTGGTTGGCCGGTTGCTCCTGAACTTTTTTTGTTTTAGTTACTGGTTTTTCAAGCTTCAACATTCTATGCATGCTGTTATTATTTACAGTTCTTAGAAATCAATGATAGGCTCCCCAACATTTAGATTTCTCTCCACTGTCCATGGTAGGTCAAAGAGTTTGGCAGTGATGAACTTGAAGATCTTGTTCACATTGATGTTGTAGGTTGCACTTGAAAAGAACAAGGGGGCATTGAGGGCCTTAGCATATGCTCTTGCCTGTTGCAATTTCATCAATATAACAGCATATCACATACATTATTCATAACTTTAATAATATTCATATTTGGCTCTATTTGAAAAAGGCTTATAGCATTGCAACATGTGTTGCTTATCTTGCTTTGTAAATAAATAGAGGCATGGGGGTGTGTATGTCCTTGTCTACCTAAGGTTCAATCATCATCAAACATGCACTATCAAAGATGGGGTCCAATTTTACCAAAACTAAAATAGATAGGGACCATACCTATTGAAGATCCACAAATCTGAACAATTATGCAGGTGATTCTATTAATGTTTTCAAGAAGAGAAAAAGTTTATGACTGCATAAAATTTGTGTAAAGCTACACTCCTGTAGCTGAAAATTTTGTACGCTAATATTTGTAACAGTTCATTAAAAATCAAATCATAATAACATTTTAATCCTCAAGATATATATTTCAATTTCCAACAGCTTAATCCACCGTTCATAATTTATGTTTCAAAGTTATTAGGAGTGATGATATTTATTATTAATTACCATACTTCATCCTATTTTTTTACATCACATAAACACAAGCTATTTTGACTCAAATGAAGTCCTAACGTTGCTTCTTCATGACTCAAGGATTAGGATAAATCAAAGTTTGAATCTAACGGTACATGTGAGAGATTGCTAAGCAGTGGATTAGATTGCTACAATTTGCAATCTTTAGAGACTAAAGTGTTATGATTTGATTTTTTGAGAGAGACTGAAGTATATTCTACCCAAAATCATAAGTTTCATGACTAAGCATAGAAACTGTGCAATTAAAATTATCTTTTATGTGCCTATACCCTACAAAGATACTGATAATGTGTCTGCATGTAACATGTTAAGAGCTATTAAAGGTTTCTTTTAATGTTGTCTGCAGTAAGCCCTATTAGTCCCTTTCACTTGAGTTGATGTTTTAACCGAAAACAACAATTAAATCATAAGAGCTAAGAAACAAGGAAGGGAGGCTTCATATTGAAGCATTGACTAAAACCTTTCTTAGTCCTTATTCAACTTCATCAAGAAATCATGTACAAAATTGATTCCTCTTCCTCTTGTGTGGATCATTCCGTAGACTTCCATAACTTTCTTTTGACTATTAGATTCTTAAACTGGTTAAATTGAAGGAAAACGTGGTTATTGATAAGTTTTAACTAATTATATTTTTTATTTTAAATCTAAAGTGTGATTAGGAATAAAATTGAATGTGACAGTCAATAAGGAAAATCATTTTCAGTTCTCTGCTGGTTTAAGAAACATCCACCAACATGTTTTTTATTGCAATATAATTTTACTATTTTTTTAAGAATAAAAATTTTTAATATCATATTGAATCCTTCTTTAGAACTTGATTCAAGAATATCACTTTTTTAGGCATAGCATTTTGGAATTAATTTCTATTTACCAACAGTATTTTATACTGTCAGCCAATGAAATTTAGCAAGAAAATGTGCCAAATTAACATATATAGCTATCTATTATAATAACTACTCACTATGATTTTTCACTTGAACTTCTTGGCTAACAGTCTAAACCTTATTTTATACTATGGATAGAAATTAACCTCTTATCAATTTTTTCAGAAATTCATATTTAGTGGTAGATAAAATAAAATAAAATAAAATGGTGAAATTGAAAATATTTACCTCACTAGCAATGGTCCATTGCATATCAATAGGGAGCTGAATGAAATCATCAAATTTGGTTCCTATCAACACTGGAATTGCAGTCTACCAAAAATTGAGCAACAACAACATCATCAACACTTAAAATTCTTAAATTCCTCTGTTATCAATCAATCAACATTGCACAACAATTAACTAAAGATAAGCAGACGGATTAATTATATACCTGGTTCCATTTCCTGGCTTCTGTGTACCATCCTAGAACACTGAATCCAAAACACCCACCACACCATAAAAAAAAAAAAAAAAAAAAAAAGTAGCAGAAAATTTTTCTGAGATTAGCAAAGATTATTTAGCTACCCAAAAGCTAGTCTCTTCCCTGATTTAATTTATGAGTTACTAATATAAAGAAAGCACCTGTTTAATGTGAATCTGCTTGTTAGATCAAACATGATTAAGATTGCCACAGAGTCCGTACATGCCACTGGAATTTGCTCTATTGATTTTGAATCACCTGCACAAATATACAGATTATTAATAATTAAGTAATCATAAGTTACAATGATTAACAAACGAATCATCTCTTTTTTTTTTGTAATAATCACTACTTAACCTTGAACTTCCCAGATTGAATACGAAATACGTGCCCCTCTAACATCCAAAGTTTTGTCCATCGGATTCAACCCTTTACCCTGTTGCCCATTCTCATCCCCAACATATTTCACCTTACAAAACCAACAAATTAATTAATAATTAATAATAATTACTTAAGTTGTGGTTTGCAATTGCAACGTTGTTGATGCAGAATTGTTCCTCGTTAGTCACATTATTATTTTCACGAGTTTTAATTTCGAAAAATTCGTAAAATCACAATTTAAAACAGAGCAATAATAAGGAAACCTAATCAATCAACAAATAAGACTCACCAAGAAGCTGGTTTTTCCAATTTGAGAATCACCTAACAAAGTGATCTTCAAAGAAACCAAATCGGGATCCAACTCATGAGCATGAAACTTTGGTGGCGAAGCCGCTTCATCCAACAGCCGAGGAGATGGCAATGCCGCCGCATCGGCCGGAAGTACGTGGTACGTGGCGGCATTGGCTGGCTTCGTGTTCTTTCCGCCGGAGCACGTGATGAAGTGGTGGAGCACACGGAGGAAGCACCTCCGTAGAACCACAACGCGCTTCTCGATCCGCCGCCGCAGCGTCGTAGATTGCTCAATTTTCCGGCGTAACTGTGGCATGCTAACAAAAAACGAAAAACACTTCTCTGATCTTTTTCCTTTTTAGTTTCTCTGTTCTGTAATTTTTGGATTTTTCAGAGAAATTAAGAAAAAGTTGGAAGTGTTTGAATGTGTTTTTGTTTATTATTATATTTTTTTAAATTTATTTTCTGTTGTTGATGATGGCCTCAAACTCAAGTGCAAGAAGTGAGCCTCTCAGCCATGAAAATGAAAGACGAGGTTGTGTGTTGTTTCATATTTTGAAAGCCCCAGGGGCATTTCGGGAAATAAATCCCTCATTTTTTTAATTTGATTAAATAATAATAATAAATAATAATAATTATAATTTTTATTATAATTATTATTTATTATTATTATTATTATTATTCTGAAGTGTTTATTAGTGTTTTCACTTTTCGGTTACAACTTACAACGACTTTTTTGCTATGAGACGTTACTAGTCCCACTACTTTAACGCTACCGTTGACCGTTAAAGTATGGACACTATGCTTTTCCTCGTTTTTTTTTTAAAATCATTTTTAGTGGTTATGAATTTTTCTTCTTTCGGTTTACTCTAGAGTCTAGACACATGCTCCAAAGGAATTTATATTCGGAAAAGAAAAAGGGTTTGTTGTGAAATTTGAAAAAGTTGTCTTGAAGTGTATGCAGTATGCTTAAATAGATCCGTGAGAGTGGCTACCGAAGAAAAGAAAAACTGAGATAAAGAGGAGTTTTCCGGAAAGGAGTGACATCAAAAAAGTTATACTAAAATAAAAAATAGAAAAATTATAACTTCAATAGGGTATGTTTATTATTTACCTCTCATAATGTTTTCACTCTGCAATTTGTTTACAACTTTAGTTTAGATGAGTGTCAAAAAAAATTCAGGTTATATGTAAGACTAGAAATGAATTAAGTCAATTTAAATTTGATTTGTTAACGATTTGATAAGTTGAATTTATGAATTTGTGAGCCAAATTTTAATTTAGATAAACTCAATTTATTAATTTATGAACTTAATTAATCAATTATTATATATATTATAATATACAATTTTATGTAACAGATTTATGATCATAATTATGGGAGCAAGTATTCCAGGGAATTAAAATTTTTTTTTAAATAATATATAGTAATAAAATTTATTTATTCTTACTATATAATTAAATTTAACTCTAAAATGTTATTGAACATCACTTATCAACTTTAATTATATAAAAACAAATAATAATTCGAAATTCAAATAAATTTATTATAATAATCTTTAAAAAAGAGTAAAATAATTATAAATTTATTATTTTACAATTGTAACTAATAAATAAATTTAAAGCTTGAAAAAATTAATTATATACTTAGTAAATATTACTATTATGCTGTGTACATAAATTTGGTTATTTATTTAAAATAGAATTAATTATGAATTTGGTACCAAAAAAATTTAGATGTTGACAAAAAGGTCTATAACAAAAGTTATTAACAAAATAGTCATTGAATAATTTGAAAATACGACAAAAATAACTAATAAATATTATATTTATTATAAGTGATAAAAAAATTTTATATTTAACAAATGAGTTATTCATTTAATTTGAATTGTGTACCAACGCTTAAATAAATATTTAGAAGATGTACACAACAAATTTAGACCAAAATTTAGTCTCAAGATTTTTTTATTTTTTAAAAAAGTTTAGTTATTCACAATTAAAAATTTTTACTTGACATAAAATTATAAAATTTTGAGAATAGAAAAATCTTTTTTTAATGATAATTGTAAAAAATGACATCAAAATATGATTTCTAAAGTCTTTTTTAGAGTATATATTTAAGATATATCTAGTTCTTTTTACTGTATTTTTAAATATTTTAGAGACTTATTTGTTATTAACATCTCTTTAGAATTATTTTTGTCAACGATATAAATTTTCGAATACTATTTTAATAGTTTATTCATTCAAAATAATATATTTCAAAATATCATTCTCTCTTTTATAAATTGTCACTAGATTAACATCTTAATTTTAAAATAACAAAAATATTTAGTAATCAACAAAATTCAATCCAATATTTAACTAGATCTTACTACAAATATATAAAATTGTTGTGTTAACTTAATTTTAAATAAAATAAAATAATCTTATTAAAATAATTTTAATATTAAATTAAAAATGACTAACAAAAATATCAATCCTATATTTTATAATAATAAAATATAATTATAAAAATTATTATCATAATTTCCGCTTACAAAATTTTTTAAATTTGTGACTAGACGTATATAATATATAATTTTGTATATACATACGTAATTTTTTATATATAATTATGATAGCGTAAAAAATTATAATTAATAATAAACAACATATATAATTTATAATTTTTTATATATAAATTATAATTTATTTATATAAAATTATAAATTATATTTATATTATTTGAAATAACTCATAAATTTGAGTCAATTTGTGAATTTTTAGTGAGTAAAACGTGAACTTTATAATTTTTAATTTTTTATATTAAATTCACTTTTGTTCATAGTTATGTATAGTATATGTAAATAAAAAATATATGAATATTCGGGTTATTATTTGACTTAATGCATCATTTAATTGTAAATATTTGATTGATGTGACATCAATACTAACCATTTAAACCCTAATAATGGGAAAAAAAATGTGTGGTTCTTGCTAGCTGTGCTGGACTGCTGGTTGTTGCATGTTATTAGTTCTGTATAACTCTATCTCCCCCCCAACAAAAATATCTTGCTAGCAAACTTACAAGACGGAAGCGGCATTATTTTGTAGGTGAATATTCTAATAAGAAATTTATAATTATCTCTATGCGAAAATGTTTTTTTAATTATAAATAATAAATTGTAGACTTTAATTTTATTATATATATATAATATAACTAAATAAATAAATCATATTTAATAAAAAATATTTTTAGTATCTTTTATTGAAATAGGTATCTGTTTTAAAATACAAGTTTAATCCATTCAATTATTTGAAATTAATTATGTCCTTCATCTCAAAGTAACAAGATAAAATAAAAAAAATCAAAATTTAAATTTTTGTCATAAAAATTTTGAACTGTTAAAAAAAACAATCATAAATAATTATAGAATTAACCTACTAAAAAAATAAAAAATAAATATTGTATAAAAATTTATATATAATTATTTTATATAAAATTAATAATTAAAAATTATTAATAATTTAATATAAATTTTACATAAAAATAATTAGATGTGAATTTTCACCGAGCTAAGTTGAATAACATGAATGGTTTTGTGATTGCTTGGCTAAGTTGAATTTTGAGTGATTTTGATAGTGACGGTTGAATTACCGTTGCCAAGTGGCATTAGCACGTACATAGATGCATATATTCTTTCCACAAAAACAGTAACTGGGTCTGTGCCACGCATGTAACTTATCTTGATTCCTTAACACATGTCCATTAGAGAAAGCTTTTCATTTCTCCGAGAACTCTTGGTTGCAATTTCAGTTGACTAAAGCCAAGTTTTAAATTGAAGAAAACAAAACAAACAAAATAGTGAGTGAAGTCATTTACCAATAAAGTGAGGGTTCCATTTTAAGCTTCCTTTATTAAGCAGTAAAATAATCCTGAGATACAAGACATGAACATGCATAATGCTCACATATGAACACGTGTTGCCATGGATAACATGCTCAATGGTCCTATATTATTGAGCGGAGCCGCAATGAAACATTTTCAATTTTATTGGTTTATGAAAATATTTTATTGAGATTTGTAGTTATCGCAGATTCATAATGCAATAATGCATAATTATAGATAGAATCAAAATATAGCAAGTTAAATTTCTTTTTTAAAAATAAAGAGCCGAACACAATATGACAATACAGTAAAGCAATCAAACAAAAAATAAAATAATAACTTAAAAATAACACAACAGTTATTAAAAATTTTTTCTATTATTTTTGGCATAGTCATCAATAACTAGAAGGGTCGACATCTCTCCACTCGTTATAGTTCATGACAGTCATGTGTGTAATTTCTTTAATATCTTTACTTTTATTTTAAAATATTCTTCTATTTCTTTCTAACCAGATATTCTAAACGATCGCACAGAAGCATCTCAATCTCTCTCAATCGTTGTTCTCTATTCTCTCAATCGTTGTTCTCTATCCAACACAAAAAATATTTTTTTATTGTACCTGAAATAGACCATTGTTGGTCAAACATTGATATCCAAGCACTCCACACCTGCCAAGTAAACTCATAGCATCAAAACAAGTGTTGCACATGTTCCACATCTCTATTACATAAAACACAGGCATTATCTAGCTGGTTAATGATCCCAAGCCGGCTTAACCGTTTCTTTGTATTCACCCTACCTATTAGGACAAACCAAGCAAACAACTCTATTCTTGGTGGAACTAACCCCTTCTAAATGGTTTTTGTGTAGCTATAACTTGTAACCTTCTCCTCTGGGAGTATCGCCTCCTGCAAAACCTAAACAAATGAGTTAGTTGAATAATCTCCTAGTTTATCATATTTTCACACCACCCTATCCTCTCTGTTAATTACTAGTTTCACAGATCTCAAAGCCTCATGTAATTGACCAGTAGTCCCAACTCCCATTGAAAGAGCTCTCTCCTTCATTGGAAGTTTCAAATCCACTTTAACCCGTCTCAGAACCCACAATCTCCTATAACAGATCCACATTGGTTTGAATAAGAGAAAAGCCTGAAAAACCGATCTTTTAGAGACCCACTAAGCAACCATATATCCTCCCAGAATCGAGTACGCCGCCCATCACTAATCTCCATGGATAAGCCTGTAACCATTTTCTCTCTGATACGGTTATTCGTTATTTATAACTGACAGATATCCTTTCACGGGCCTCCTCTAGAGATAGAGTTTGAGTTGACAGTAGCTCCTTAGAATTCAGATTATAACAAGAACAAACTATCTTCTTTCACAACGAGTAATCTTCCTTTGCGAACCACCACCACCACTTAAACAACATAGCTGTGTTATGAACTATAGCATCTCCAACTCCCAAATCGTCTAATTTTTTACTCCTTATTCTCCTTTTTTTTTTAATTTGAGATATTAGGTTAATTTTGATTTTAACTATATGACATTGAAAAAGAGTTATACCTTTTATAAAACTTTAACACGACAATAGAATTATCTCTAATAAAGTATATTTATATTCTATATATAAAATAAAAAATTTTATTATGATACATATCAACAAAAATAAATTTATGTCAATAAAAAGTAATTATTTTTATATTAAATATATAAATAATCATTAAAAAATAGATATAATAATTAATAACTGTATAAATTATTTACATTGATAATGTATGTATAAAAAATAAACGCTAAAATAAAAATATATGAACAGAAGTCAGACAAAAAAAATGACTGAAATATGTTTTCTTGAATTTGAATTCTCTAAATTTTAAATTTTCACTTTAGAAAGTAAATTATGATTTTTCACTCTTAAATAATTTTTTTCTTATATTTTTTTTTGTTTCACTTATGAAATAAATTTTAAAAAATTATTATTTATTTTTTAAAATAAAATTCAAAATTTAGAGTATCTAAATTCGGTTTACTTAAGCTAAGTTAAAATCTATATTATTAGATCATTTTGGTGTATTATGATGCACAATTTATTTTAGTGTATAATATAATAACTATGTAGCAGGCTAACCTTTTTTTTCTTTTTATAGTTTTTCAAAAAAAAAAAATAATAACAAAAAAGGGAGTTGTATACTTGTGATGGCTGGCTGGCTGGCTGCATAGGATCACATCACCAGATAATTAAGCTTGAAATTGTCGCATTCTTTTCATTCTTTTAAAACACAACAGTTTGTTTATTACATATAATAAGGCCGGTACATACCATCGTCCTCGGAGTGGCATGCATCATCGTATTACTCTTTTCTTAAATAAGCACAAATGATAGTTTATTGACATGTTTAGTGATTAGAGGTTGTTTGGGTGCTTTTATAAATTTAGATATTTTATGTAAAAATATTTTTTATTTATTAATTATGTTTAAATATAATAATATAAAAATATTATTTATTTTTTTATTTATTATGTAAAAAATATATTTTTATTTTTTTAAATGTAATTTATAATTTTAAATTTTTTTATTTTTTATTTTTTTATTTTTATTATTAAAAAATTCGCTAAAACTAAAAGAAATTATAAACTTTTTTAACAATTTAATAACACTCAAACAAATTCGTAGTATTTTTATTTTTATTATTAAAATTTTGTCAAACACACTAAAAAATTAAAAATAAATTCTAATTGTTTAACTGCACCCACATAAGTTCTTAATCTTGTTACAAATATAATAAAAAATGTTTAATCATGTCATTATCATGATACTTAGTACTTATTATTGTTGTAGATACTTAACAATCTCTCGCATCAGAGCCAAATTTATGATAGCACGTTACATCAACACTTACATATGTTATATTCAAAAATATTGTTTGTACAGCACATATTCCTAACACTTGTATAAAAATACAATTGTTATTAATTAATTAATTGTGTATCTAAAATATTTTTAATTAACAAAATAAGTATTAACTCAACTGTTAAGTAAATATGGATATTAAAATAGTATCTATTATTAAGAGCGTAATCACAGTACAATTGATTTATGGATTTATATTTGTGTCTAAACTAGTGCATATTGACATCACAGATTCACAGTCATGAACCATAGTTGATCAAAGTTTATGCAAATTTTTTATTTATTAAATAGTAAATACATACATAGTATATTTAATTTGAAAATAAAACTCAGATTTTTACGTTTCTTTAAACTGTGTTAGTTACAATCTTACTACAGTTACAATTTCCTTGCAAGAAGGTAGAAAATTTTCACTCTGGTATATAGACTAACAATCTGTGTGTGTGTGACAACATTCTAAAAATATGAACATGGTAGCAAAATAAAGACATAAAATTTCACCAACCAAAATGGTTTACTTAGACTGGTGAATTTGAGTTATCATCTAAACTTTTGCTGCGCTGCCTCTTTCTACTCTTCTGTCTCAGTATCTCTTTAATTTCTGCTTCTCTTTTATCTACAAAAACAATCAATTCCTTGAAGCTAGGAGTTTTGGTTGCCCTTCTACGCCGCCGGACCGGTTGCTGAATCTCCTCGTCGGCTTCTTCGTGCTCTGGGATGAACTTTGTGTATTGACAGAACACTCTAACAAAGAACACAATCAGTGCAAGGAAACAAGTAATGCCACACACAAGGAAGAGGCCCCAGAAGCTTTTCAAAGATAGTTTGTTTGAATCAGCATCATTGCTTGCACACTCCTTCTTATTAAGCCATTTGTCATGGATCCTTTGCAGGTCCCCATTCTCCGAGAGTTCAAGAATCGCCGTTGACATGTCCACGGCGAGGGGAGAGTCCCTCTGGAATGCCTGTAACCAAATGAAACAAAAATGAGTACACAATTTCCACCAATCCCCAACCATATTGACGTTTAAATACAGGAGTAAATTACCATTTCTACCCATAAACATTTTAGAATGCTAACAAATTTAACCATAAATGAACGAAACTAGTTTTGTATCCACGAAAGATGATTTATGTGTAACAAAGTAGCCAAACATTAATTTTATTCATGGTTAGATTTGTCAGCGTGGTACAAAGTTAGTTTTATTTATTCATGGATAGATAACTTGTATAGATAGTAATGGTAGTTTACTCTAAATTCGGAAATACGTACAAATCCCCAGCCACTTTTAGTGAACTCCTGGCCAACAGTTGTAAACTTGCACTCAGTATTGGCCATCAAGATCTCAATATAAGGAAGTTCATCAACAACCGCCACAACCCCTCCATTGCTCGGCCCACGCTGAAGAGCATCGATATAAGCCTCCATGTTTTTCAATGTAACTATCCTAGATTCTGCTATGTGGAGTTCATCTGTCAGATACTTCCTCACAAATGACCCGTCTTGAATTCCAATTGGTTGACTACTAGAGATCAAGCTATCAATTCCTTCGATTTGTGTCGATAACTGCTGCACGGTTAGGATTGATGTCAAGCTAGCTGTGTAACTTGAATTGATAATCAACACCACAAATAGCCATATGATTAACACCAGTCTCCCGAGAGCACTCACAGTGTTCTCTCCTGTGACAAGTCAAAGAAGCAAACATGAAAGAATTTTAAGGATTGTCATACTTAAAACTATAAAAAGGGAGTAAATGAGAATTTGAGGTACATACTGTGTGAGAAAAACATTGTTGACAAACTAAACCTGCAAAAAGAGATTTTCATTTGATCAAATTATGTGAGGTACCGTTGAAGTAAGCCATGCAACAACTAAAGCTTAAAAAAGGAGAATAAGGCATAGTTCTATGAGTTTAATTTTGATTCATAATAGTGTAAAAAGTCTTGCATTCTCTCCAATTAAATTCTTTCTTTTGAACAACCATAAGTAGAGAGTGTGCAAAGTAATTACTTTTGCTGATGTGACAATACATAATTAGGAAGGATTTCAAATGGCAAAAAGGTACTAACCAAAAGACTGTTATTAGTTGCTTCCTTGGTGGACCGCGGAACTCGTGATTGAGCCGGTGCTCGAGGATCCACACAACGGTTCCCACGAAAAGAAAGAAAGCACCAGTAACACACCACATTTGAGCTGTGAATGGCTTAAGGAAAGACCAGGGGCTTGACTTCTCCTCCTTGACAGGAACAACAACAACAAGCCCTGATTCCATAAAAGGCTGAGTAAAATCCACAAACCTTGTTCTGTTCATGACAATTGTGACATCTCCAACAGCTGCATCAAAGTTCTGAACATGGAAATCACCAAAATAAACTATCACAATTTAAACATGTAGCAGGGTCCCAAATGTCCTTGATCTACTTAAGGAAATCAAATTTTATATTTAAGTTGATCTTCTAGATACTAACTTTCATAATTAAGATTTAGAGACTCACATTTTGTGCAACTTGATCTACAAGATCATTGTAGCTAGGATTCCTTTCACCATTTCCATACAATATATATTGTCGTGGGACGGGATAAGCCAACAAGTTCAACGCCGCTTCAAAGATATCAATGCAATAGCCTTGTACTCCTGTAGGACTCTTGTCTTTGGCAACGAGCTCCTTGTAGCTTACTCGATTCGGCACTGCTATCCGCAATGGCTTTCCATTGTTGGGGAATACCCATCCTTTTGGTGTAGTTTTAGCATCTCCCGGCCATATCACACTATAAAGCTGTTGAGTGCTTTTAGAAGAATGGTTGGATGATTTTGCATATGAAATATCAGGAGCTACAACTGACAAACTAGAGTGATTAGACCAGTAACCAATTCTACGCAATCCAGATCCGACAATATTCAGAATATCATATGCCGGACGGATTAAATTCCTATCTGTATCAAACCCAATTCGACCACTCGAACCAGTGAAGTTTGTTCTTAAAATAGTTTGCAGATACTGAGGGCCGCTATCAAAAGTGCGAAGTGATTCTAAATGCAAGGTGCTTCCATTATTGTCATGCAATCTAGGGTCACTGGAGAAAGATATATTCCCACCTTCATTGAGAAAAATGTCAAGGGCATAAGCTGCTAACCAGACAGAATCATATGCATAGAATGCATAGGAATTGAAGCTTGAAGTCTGCTTGTCCTTTCGACGTTTCAATTTAGTGATCAAACTCTTCTTCATATCAGTATCAGGAATGTGATTGCGAAAAGCCACAACACCTTCTAGAACATTCATTGTGTCAGTGTCTGGTGTCTCGGATGAATCCAGAACTGAAGGAAGCCAATCTGTTGCAATCCAAACATAGCCATTGCTCATCATTCCTAGCTGCTTCGCAACACGAAAGATTGACAAACCAGAACCAGGATTAACATGTAGAACATAGATTCTTGATTCCATTAAGTTCACTTCACTCAACAAGTCACTGACATCATTTCTGTTGGCCCCAAGAGGGAGTGCAGCCTTATAAGAGATCTTGGCACGCTTCGTTGACAATGCATCACCCAACACAGAAATTCCATTCTTTCCATTATCATCATCTACAAAAATGGCAATTACCTCCCTCCATCTGAAATATTCGACAAAGTCA
Organism: Arachis stenosperma; assembly: GCF_014773155.1. Taxonomy (NCBI): domain Eukaryota; kingdom Viridiplantae; phylum Streptophyta; class Magnoliopsida; order Fabales; family Fabaceae; genus Arachis; species Arachis stenosperma. The sequence continues at coordinate 12,668,739 of NC_080379.1, forward strand.
GCGATTGCATACATCTGATAGTAGTCACTGTGAGTGGTTCGGACGAAATATGGATACTGAAGTGCAGATAGAGTAGGATCAGTTGCAGCAAATGATAGAAGAGGTACATGAAGTTCATTAGCCACATGGGAGACGACATGAGCTATTGAAGAAGACTGTGGTCCAATTGTGGCGACGACATCATTCTCCATCAACTGCAGAGCTACATGATCAGCCAGATTAATCAAGCAATAATCGGAGATTAATTACTAATGAAGCAAAATGTTGTTGGCTCACTAAAAGTATTAACAAGATTGAGCTACATGGTTTTTGCATACTAATTGAAGAACTAAAATCAATAATTTATTATAAAATTGTTTTGAAAAATACCATTATTTAATAACTAAGTATTGAACCAGAGGGAGTACCTTCCATTGTTCCAAGAAACCCGTTGCAATTTGTGTCGTGAAAAATAACCTGAAGCTCAATGCCAGGGAGAATGCTTCTATTGGAGTTAATATCTTCTATGGCAGCCATAACAGCAGGTTTAGCAGATCTTCCAATGATGGAATCCAAAGTAAACAAGACTCCAATCTTCACAACCTTTGGTCTTGAAGAAGAAACAGTGGAATTCACAGTGGTATTAGGCGAAGGTCCTGTTATTCCCACTCCTTCATTGCGGAAAATCCACAAACACAAAGCAAGCATAAACAAAAACCACCTTGTTCCAATAACCATGTCTCCAAGAACAGAACCTTCCTTTTTAAGAAAACCTTGAAAATCCTTCCAAGTTCTTCAGCTTACACCAACATCATCAAAACACAAGAACTAAGAACCTTCTGTGAAATGCCAAAAAAATCCACTCCAAGAATTCAGCTCAACCCCAGAAAACTGAACTGAGCACTCAACATAAAGAAATCTTACAACCAATTGTGGCTACAAAATCTTATTCTAAGATTAGATACCCACTCTTAAAGTCTTACCCATATGGAAATAAAACAAAAAATACATACTTTTTCACATGAGAGTATCCATACTTTTGTCTAAATATGTTCCAATCAAGGTAAGCAGCAAGAAAAAGAAGCCACTGAATTTATTTAAATAAGGGTTGGTAGGTTTTTACTTTCTAGTTGAAACTGAAACCCACATGACTAATTTATTAATACATATTAGTTATGAAAACACAAACAATATTATAATATCAATAATCTTATAATCTAATCTAACAAAATCCTAAGAACAAATTATGAGGGGTTAAGAAGAGGGTGTCTAAGATTTTACCTCAAGACCAGGTTTTGTTGCCAAAAAGCTAGGAACAATTCTGGTCTGGAACAAAGTGGCACCTAGTTACTGTTTCTTAACTTGAAGAAAAGAATCACTTACTTTAACATTTGAGGCACATTCATTATAATATTAATAAATTGAGCCATGTGCCAAGACAATATTTTTTAATTATTGTTTGGTTGTTTTTGGTTTCAATTGTGGAATCATTGGAGAAATGATACTAGTTTAGTGGAAATTACCATAATGTGCATATGATGGTAGTTTCAATTGTGGATTGCCCCTCATATTTTGTATGATTGTGTTTGTCACATTGTACGGTTGAATTCAAGCCACCAGAAGAAGAAAGGTAGATAGTGTTTTGTAATGTTCCCGGGATTGGCTTGGATTTGCCATCTTTTAGAACTATGCAGATGTCAGACAGAAATAACTTAAGTGGGACCCACAAAGAGTGTTCAAAACTTAAAACACGTGGATTTTGTTTTCTTGTTTTCTTTTGTCTTTTCTCTTTAAAAATATTAAGTTTAAATTTTACATTTTATTTAGACAGATGATAGAAAATAAAGAAAATGAGAAGAAAAAAATTAAAAAAGAAAAATAAAAAGTAGATTGTTTTGTGTATTATTTGGATTAAAAAAATGAATAGAATTTGAATAAAAAAATAAATAAAATGAGGAAAAAATATAATAGAAAACAAATTATATTAATATCTTTATATTTTTTATTTTATTAATTAATCAAAAGATGAATTAATAATGTTACACATTTTCCTTTTATTTTATTTTTATCTTTGGGAAAAAAAAATTTAATGTGTCTCACATTATTTTTTTTATTTTTTTTTCTTCTTCATTCAAATAACAAAAAAAATTCATATTTTTATTTATTTTCTTTTTTTTCATATTTTCTTAATTCAAACAATGTGTTAAAGAATGAAAGACACTAGACATCGAAAATATTTTAATATGACAAGGTAGGCCCAAAATTAAAGAAATAAATTTATAATACTAAAAAAGATGTAGCGATGGTTTGACTTGTCGATGTTGTTAATATAGTTGCAATATTATCAAAGTGTATTCTGTATGATTTGTATGGTTAATGCGGTGGTTGTGGTATTTAAAGAATTTTAACATTTAAAATCATAACGAGGATAATTTACATGAATAAAAGATTGGAGACACATATTATATAATTGTCATATTTGGGATTTGCATACATATATGTCCTTTTCATTTTATGTAATTTGTTGCAACTAAAATCGATTTTCCAATTTACATCTATGGGTTTGGCAACTACCTTAGAGGAGGAAAAATATGTTACAACTCTTTGAAAATTTTAATTTTTGATTTGTCTAATTTTTTTTCTACAAACATAAAAGTAATTTTGTTACAAAATTACGTTTACAAAAAGTAATAATTTTTATTTTTTGTATTGTACTAACTAGCTTTTAGTCATTAATATTTAATATTTTTTTTTACTAACTTTATTTTTTATACATATTATTATATTATTTATAGAATTCTTATTATTTCTCTTTATATGAGTTTTTTTTTATTATTTATTATTTATATTTTTTATTAATTTTTTATTTGACATTATATATTTTTATAATAGTAATTTTTTCGTATTATATTTATTATTATCTTTTTATAATATAATTTATTGATCCTATTAGGTAAAATAAATTAAACAAAAAAATTTAACTATAAATAATAATAATAGTAAAAAATTATAGCGTACTAAAAAAGAATACTAAAAATATACTATATAAAAACATATAAAAAATTAAACATATATAAAAAAATACATTATAATTTAATGTCATGTTCTTTTTAATAATTTTCTATCTATAAGTGATTTTAATTAATATTATCTAAACAATATTTATTTTATCAAAATTAATTTTAGTATAAAATTGTCAAACATAAACTGTATTAATACAAATTTATTTTTACCCAAAATTAATTCTATAAAATCATTTTTATTTAAACTCTAATTTGACAAATCACAGTTTAAACCGTTTAAGGCACGTTGTGTACCAATTTTGCAAATTTCTGCTTTATCACAATGATTTGTGGAGGAGACAGCACAATTCGGTTTGAATTCTACGATTTTGTATTTTAGTAATTTGATATAAGTAAAATTAAAATAATATAAATTAGGAATAATGAGGTTAATGAAAACGATAAATAATTATATTTGATATATATTATTATCAATAAAGATTTTTATATTTCAAAAATCACAACTTTTTCTTTAATTTAAGTGTTATTTAGATGGATACAAAATTTTTTATACTAAGATGATCATTTATTTTGTTTGGCCATTATATACCTCAATTCAACCGTTTAAATGTTTAATAATGGATTCGTCGTGAATTTGAATTCTATTATAATCATTTATTTGGTTAGATAACTAACTATACCAAATTATATCAAAGTTAAGAGAAAAAATATTATATCAATATATTTAGGTCTGTTTTGAGATTTTAAAAGTAATTTTTTGAGTTTTTAACTTATGAAAAATAATAGTATTAATATTTAGTGTAATTTTTAAAATTAAATTATAATTTTTTTAAAAATTATTTAAGTATTTATAAAAAAATTAAAAAAATAACTTTTGTCATAATAAAAAACTTTGTTAAATTTAAAGAACTAAATATAATTTAAAGATGATGACTAAAACATTATAAATTGGATTAATAGCAAATTATTTGTGTGATTTGTTGTGTTTAGTGTGCAGAAAATAAATTAATCACATTTGACCTAAAAAGTATGAAAAATAAGCTTATATTGTATCTAATCCAATATTAATTCAAACAAAGCACTTATATCATATGATGAATGACAATGAAAACAAGCAATTTGAACAATAATAATAAAAAAATCTAGCCCAAAATCAAACCTAAGTCCAATTGATGGTCCACACTCAAATCCATTCACTTCACTTAGTTACTAACTAGGTAATTCAATTTCATTTGAAACACACCACACCTCACCCACCAAACCAAACTCTCTCTTCTCTCTCTTTTTCTTTCACATCACATCACGTAAACTCTGAAGCAAAAGAAAGAAAAAGAAAGCCCTAAGTTTGGGCACAATTGAAGAACAAAAAAAAAATTTCTAAATCCAAGCAAAGAAGAGAAGGTCAAAGGGACTATAGCAAAAGGAAAGATCACATCAAAAAAGTAAATCACAAAAGGAGGTTTTTACATTTGTGCTTCATTGAAGATTGCTGAAGAAATCTTATGTGTTACAAGCATCAATCTGAAAAAATGAAGAAAGTAAACATGATGGTGCTTTACTATGAATCAATGCTCAAAAATCAAACTTGGGGCCAAAGTAAGAAAAAATGGTCCAGATTCAAGAGGCAAGATAAAAAAGGTTAAAAGAGAAGATTGAATGTATGGTTGCATGTTTGATTCGATCACTGCTTCTACTCTCTCTCTCTCTCCTCTGTGAACGCCCTGCTACATCTGATTTTGGAGAAGAAATCAAATAAGGCGCTGAAGCAAGTTTCAAGCCCAGAAAGCTTCATCCCTCTATTAAAGGGATGAATGGCCAATAACTGAAGCAAGGAGTAGGAGCACAACATTTGGGTTTCCATAACTTACTGAGTTGTTTATTCTTCTCCTTCATGATTTTCATTGAGTATATTTTTTTTTCAATTTTGTCTTTCTGTGTTTCAATGTTAAAAAGTAAATTGGTGAGGTTCATATGAAAAATTCATTGAGTGGGAAAATGCAGAGAGTTAGACTTGGAGAAAAAATCATAGTTATCCCAAAAATTCTTTGTAAGTTTTTCTGTTTTATTGTCATGATCTTGAGGGGATTCCCTTACAAGTTGGGTTAGTACTTTGCGGTTGAAAAGTTAGGGTGAGTTCCTAGTAAAATTAGTTTGGGTTAGAAACTGAATTTGTCTAGGATAGGATTGGATAGAATCGTAGGGAACAAGGTAGTGAACTCGTAGTTTTTACCTCGACTCGTTAAGCTAACTCAAAATCGTAATTCGTTGAATCGTAAGATGGAACGTAAATATGACTCGTAAATTATAAAAATTTAGAAAAATTTAATAGCAAAAACTAATTTTACTGAAAATAAAATAAATTTTAAATAATAAACTAAATTACCCATAGAATTATAACTAATATATATATACCATAACAAGTCAAAAGTCACAATTCAACACAAATTCACAAATCAAAACACAAATTCACAACTCACAAGTTCACACGACACTAAAATAAATTCAAGTAGCAAATAAACTAACCAAACTACTAGAATAAACAACTAATTAACTAAAATATAAACAAGTTATTTAATAATCATTCTATTCTTCATCAGTCATAAAATCTTCACGAGTTTCACAAACTTTTGCATTACCATCTTCATCATTATCAGGAGCGGGAGGAAGAGGTCCTTGGAGAAGTTCAAACTCATCATCATCAAGATAAGGAATTGTCAAAGGATCCTTAGATGCACCAACAACTCTATTACCACTTGTTTCATCATTTAAATCAGGATCTGGAATTAGAGCATCTAAATCTTCTTCTTCTCCATCTTCGTCAGCAACAATCCACTCTTCATCAGAGTCCAACTCATCAAGACTATAGTCATAATCAAGACTTCTTCTAGTTTGTTTTTTCTTTGTTAATCTTGAGTTTGTCATCACAAACACAACATCATTCATGGTTTTAGCTTTTAAACGGTTTCTCCTTTTTGTGTGAAGCTTTCAAAAATAGATAAAAAATATTAGTCAAACAACAAAATAGAATTGAAGAATTAACAACCAAATTTATAAAAGTAAAATGCAACTTATATTTAATTACTAACCATCTCAAAAACGCTCCAATTATGTTCACATCCAGATGAACTACATGTCAAATTCAAGACACGAATTACAAATTGTTAGAGCTCTGGATGCTGATCTCCATAAGAATCCCACCATTGAACTGGAGTTTTATTATAAATTGCATTTTGAGCTACTTTACTACCAACTCTTTTCGAGTCTTAAAATCTTCAAGTTGAACATCCATCTTAATGATTTAATCTGGATTTCCTGTCATCCTTTCCATACAAACATAAAACTGCTTCTTAAGCTCATAAGCAATTTTAAAACCAGAGCTATAATGAATTTGAGGATTCAAATAATAGCCTGCAGCATGCAATGGCCTATGAAATTGGTTGCCCCATCTTGCATCAATAATATCCCAAATAGGTATATAACTAAAACATAAAAAAATTAATAAATTATTTACAAAATAAACAATATTTTTAAAATTGCATTAATTAAAAAAATAAAATAAATAAAAAATAAAATAATTAGACACTTTACTTTGTCTCAACTCCTTGAAATGCATCTCGTATTTTCTCCTTTGCACTTGTCATTTCTTCATAAATAAATTCCATTGCCAGTTTTTTTTCTGAATCCACCATACGAAGCACATGAAGAAGAGGGTAGGCAGCCCTCAAGCAAATTACCACTTCTTTCCAAAACATCTTATCTAACACCACACTTGCAATTATCTTTTCATCTTTTGTCTTTGCAAATTTACTAGAAGTCCATTGATCAGAAAGAAACATTCTTATTAAGGAACCTTTGTTGTCATTGAGACATCCCAAAGTAAGGTAAGAAGTTGCAAAACGGGTCATACCCGACCTCACCAAATCTTTTTCCTTAGTGTGGATGTGTAGTAGTGCAATAAGAGCAGTTCTAGCATATATGTAAGTAGTAATCTTTCTACTTTTGTAAATTGTGTCCTTGTGAAGTGTTACTTTTTTTTCCAAGTCTTCTAACATTAAATCAATGCAATGTGCTGCACAAGACATCCAAAACAACTTTTTCCCCTTTTTCATTAGCATTTCTCCCGCAGCTTTGTAGTTAGCCGCATTGTCGGTGACAACTTGAATGACATTTTTTTCACTAACCTCTTCAACTACATCATCTATCATTTTAAATATTTTATCAGCTGTGTTAGTAATATGAGAGGCATCAATAGATTTTAGAAAAATAGTCCCTTTAGGACTATTAACCAAAAAATTTAGGATGGTCCGTCTTCTCTTATCTATCCAACCATCAGTCATTATTGTGCAACCAACCTGCTTCCAATATACTCTATGTTTCTCTAGTGATTGTTGAACAAGCTCCACGTGTTTCTTCAAAAGAGGCACCCTTAATTCATGGTAGGATGGTGGCTTGAATCCTTGTCCATATCTTATAGCTTTCTCAAACATTCTACTATATTCCTCGCTCCTTGAAACATTAAAGGGGATGCCATTGTTGTAGAAAAAAGCACTAATGTTTAAACATACTTCCTCTCTCAAATTCTTCTTAAATATATTGTTGATTGTTGTTTGAGTACTAATGCGAGTTTTCTTGAATATGTTGCCATCTAGTTCTTTTCCCTTTCTTTTTTCACCGGTAGTGTCAACTTCTTTAGCAGCTTCCCCTGAATTTGCCCCACCCATGCTTGTTTTCTTCATCAAATTTACTTGCAACCCACTCACAACATCTCACATTTGCTTCTTAACTTCATCACTAACAGCTGTACAAGCCACAACATCTTTTTGAGTTCCTGCTAAGTGGTGTTTCAATCTATAAACTCCTCCTGAAAAAATTTTATGACAATATTTACATTGTATCTTCTTTCCATCTTCTCCAACAGATATCCCGTGCTCCTATCCTACATCAGTTCTACTTTCAAGAGCATTCTTAGAAACTTTTCTTTTACTAGCGATTCCAGCTGTACTTCCTGACTGAGAAGCTGGAATGTTAGTCGGATTTTCACTTGCATTAGCTTGAGTCGATGCCATTCCTGTTCAGAAAAAAATGAAAACAATAAATATTCAATGAATCAATTCAACAAAAAATTAATAATCCAATTTAAATAAAAATTACCAGCATAACAAAAATTCAAGAATTATATTCAATGCCACAAGTCCACAACAACAATTCAGAGATATAGATAGTTATCAAATTATTGGGATAATATAGGTGACAAATAATGAAGACATTAAGATATAAATAGTTATAACATGCATGAACTAAATATTATTGCAACAAAACCATAAAGCTCAAATAATGAATGTACACATACAATTTAATTTTATGCGTTATATAGATACATAGATAGATAGCCTTTTTTAATAAATATTATTGCATACAAACCCCACAACAATATAGTGTAGTAGTGTTTATTGTTGCACAACTATTAGTACTGTCATAGTTGTTTATGGTGAAGAATTAAAGATAGAACACATTACAATTCAGCAACTTGGTATAAGCAATTCATTGAAATGCATCAGTTGGAATGGAAGTACAATAATAACACGAGCAAGGCTTCTGAGTTGGGAAAAATAATAAGGCCAGCCATCTTGTTCTTGTCAGGGTTTATTCAAGTGAGAACACCACCACATACATGCCTTATATTTTGAGGTAAATCAACATAAAGCCAAAGGTTTAATCGTGCTAAAAGTTTATAACTCATCACTTATTTAATTATTGTTATAGTTTATTTTATCTGATAGAGAACAAAGATTATATAAGCATTACTTGGATATCTAATTCAACCAATCGTAAAATATGTATGTGCTAATGGTGGATGAATTTAAAATCCTGAGTTAAATCAAATTTAAACATTTATCTATATGCTTAATTATTATACAACAGGCACATAATCTAATGTCCTTTATTTATACAAATAAATATACACCAAAATAAGATAAATAAGAAATTCACAAGTACAGGACAATAAACAAGATTAATTAATGGTTAACAAATCTTATCAAAAATAGGTTAATAGATTGAGTTGGTTGAGAGTTGAAATATGTAAAGTTCTTTGTCTTGTCCTCCATAATGCACTAAACCAATGTTGTGAAAGTTATGGTCCCTAACTGAATTTGTGACTTCTAACCTCTAACGGCAAGGTTATATACCACATTGTCAATGGAATATGGGTTATCACTTATCATCACACAAAATTTTAACCCGATATACAAGCTTGAACATTTATAAGAAAGACTTCACTTTTCAGAGAACATGACTATCCAACTATGCAGCAACATTGAAGAAGAAAGTATAGCAACACCAGACCAGATAAGACCACTACTTCAAATTTTTCAAACTAGGAAAAATCAAATCAAAACAGTAGAAATCAAGAGGTCTAAACAAGCAGAACATAGGCAACCTATATTGATCTAAATCTTTACACTTAAATACACAATCTGAATTTAAGAGGTGTCTAATTATGTTATAACAATGAGATAATTTTATCATTCTAATCTTCTGCAGCATCATCAATTTTCTCATCCTTAGGCACAGCACGAAGGTAGAGAACATTGTTACATCTAGAAATAAAAATAATAAAACAAAACATACTTATTTTCATTCAAGAAGTTTAGTCAAACACAAATCAAACAGGCCACAACAAATTAGGATGAAAATTTGTCACATATTAACATAGAACCACAGAAGTAGCGTTTAATTATATTACTAGAGTGAGGAAGTGATATGCTTCTTCTTAACTTACCTGATGAACTAGCAGCAAAAGAGAGGGGAAGAGCAGTGACCAGCGATCCAGATTCTAATCCAGATTCCAGAGCCAAAGACAGAGAGGCAGAGTCACTGAGCCAGAGAGTCTCAATGTGTTGCAATCGCAAAGTGACGCTCACGGCCTCACACAGCCCAACCACCACCAGTCCGAGTCGATAACACCAGCGACAAACCTCACGGAGTCACGGCGAGTCGGCGATGCTCCAAATTGGGGTTTTCGGTCGCGCGAAATTCAAATTTCAGAGAAAAAAAGAGATAGAGTCAGAGATTGAGACTTGAGAGAGGTGAACATTTGAAATTTTGGCCATGGAGAATTGAAGATAAACTGTAAAAATAAGGGAGATTAAGAGATTAGAGACTGTTACTCTGCTAGGGCTCTTTTTCCATGGTCTTCTATTTAGACTGGGCCATTGGATTGGGTTGGGCTGCAATCAGAGGGCTCAGGGCCAAGGAAAAGAACTTCTTCAACCTGAAACACAACCATGCAGTAGAAGCTACGATTCCGGCGACTCTGCGATTTTCAACGGCGATTTCACACAAAGTAGCATGATTCTGAACGAGAAGCAGAACCACAACGGAAAGATGAAGTAGAAGCGCATAATCATGCGTTTCCACGAGTTTACACGCGATTCTTACTACCTTGGTAGGGAGAATTGGTGATTGTAATCTATTAAAAGATAGTGAAATTTCATCGCAATTGTGATGGAAACTGGATGTAAGCTACATTGCACTAAGTAGCTGAAATTAAGATATATTTGTGTGTTATTATTCTTTCTATTTTCTGTTTCTAATTTTGCATTAACGAAGACAAAACAAAAATATCTCCTGATTCTACTATCATGCACCTCTTTTTTATTACTCTCTTTGTACGTTACTCAGTTTTGGCTTCTACCCATCATGAGACAAAATCACATTTTTTTTAGTTTTCAATTCATTGTATCTCAATTAAATTTAAAGTTAAAAGCAAAATTAAAAAGAGGTCAAAAGTCAATCCTCTTTTTTTTAGTTTTTGATAACAATCAATTTTTTTTTCACATTTTTTAAAATAAGTATTTTTAAAATTAAAAAATTAAATATAAAATAATTTATTTATAATCTATTTTTAATATAAATATTTATTATTTAAATTATTTTTTAAAAAATTTAATTAAACTATTTATTCAAACTAACCTTATAATATGAAAATAGAGTTTAACGTTAATCGAGATATGTCATACAAATTTTTTTTATTTTTATTGGCACATATTGAAATTATTGTTAGTAAAATATTTAAACTTTTTTAATGAACTTATAGCATATAAATTAAAATTTTAAATTTTATATTTTTATAGATTTTTTATTAATAATGTTAACATATGTACTTAGTTAATCCATTTTTTAACAGCTGAATTGACATGAAAAGCTTTAATTTCTCATCGATCTCGATGGACAATAATGGTGAGTGTAGCAAGTAGGGACACTGGTGGAATGCATAGACATAGTATTAAAAAAATAGATCCTTTTCAGTGAAAAAAATTAAATAAATTAAATACTGTCAAATATTTAATTTAATTATTTATTATTATTTTTTATTTAATTTTAATTTCATTTATAAAATTAAAAATGAGAGATTACCTCTTATTATATCAAATATTTTTTTTTTTATTGAAGAGGATTCATTTTCCTTCTACTACTATAGTAGTTTCTTCCACACGAATAGTTTGGGATATTTTGCATTGTTGAGGCCATTTTCGCACAAATTCTGTTCTTTGGCACCAAAGTCTTCACTCTGAAACTCGTAATTAATAATGGAGCACATGTCCGTAGGACCCTCCAGCTGATTTAGGATCATGACTTGAGCATTAATTATAATAAAATAATAATGAGATATTTATGAACTTATGAAAAAATATTTACTTAAAATTTTACTTTTAATATTTTAAAAAAATCACAAATAAATCTTTAAAAATTTATACTTCAAATAAATTAGTTCTTATAAAAAAATAAAATAACAAATATAAATATATTATCTATAAATTAGTTTTTATACAAAACAACAACAACAACAACAACAAAAAAGCCTTGTCCCACTAAGTGGGGTCGGCTACATGAATCAAACAACGACATTGTGCTCTATCATGTATCATGTCTACAGAGAGACCGTTTACATGTAAATCTCGTTTGACCACCTCATGGATGGTCTTCTTAGGTCTTCCCTTGTCTTTCGCCCTTTATCCATCTTCCATCTCATCCACCCTCCTGACTGGATGTTCTATCGGTCTTCTTCTCACGTGTCCAAACCACCTGAGACACGATTCAACCATCTTTTCCACAATGGGTGCTACTCCAACTCTTTCCCTTATATCTTCATTCCTTATTTTATCCAATCGCGTATGACCACTCATCCATCTCAACATCTTCATCTCTGCCACACTCAGCTTATGTTCGTGCTCCTCTTTAGCCGCCCAACACTCCGTACCATACAGCATAGCCGGTCTTATAGCGGTACGATAGAATTTACCTTTAAGTTTTAAAGGCACTTTTTTGTCGCATATAAAACCAGATGCACTCCGATATTTTGACCAACCTACTTGGATCCTATGATTTACATCCTGTTCAATCTCTCCATTATCCTGTATGATGCACCCAAGATACTTAAAACTTTTAACTTTTCCTAGGATGTTTTCTCCAATCTTTACCTCTATATTGGGATTTTCCCTTCTCAGACTGAACTTACATTCTATATATTCCGTCTTGCTACGGCTTATGCGCAGACCATACACTTCTAAAGCTTCTCTCCATAACTCTAACTTCTTATTTAGGTCTTCCCTTGACTTTCCCATGAGGACGATATCATCGGCAAAAAGCATGCACCATGGCATAGGCTCTTGGATGTGCTCTGTGAGTACTTCCAAGACTAATGTAAAAATGTATGGACTTAAGGATGATCCCTGGTGTAATCCTATACCAATAGGGAATTCCTCCGTCACACCACCTTGAGTCTTCACACTAGTTGTGGCCCCATCATACATGTCTTTAATTGCCCGAATATATGCGATCCTTACAATCCTCTTTTCTAAAACCTTCCATAAGACCTCCCTTGGTACCCTATCATATGCTTTTTCCGAATCAATAAACACCATATGTAGATCCCTTTTATTACTATGATACCTCTCCATCATCCTTCTTAATAGGTATATCGCTTCAGTGGTAGATCTTCCTGGCATAAATTCAAATTGGTTCTCTGTTACTTGTGTCTCTTTTCTCAACCTCCGTTCTATCACCCTTTCCCATAACTTCATAGTATGACTCATAAGCTTAATCCCTCTATAGTTTCCGCAACTTTGTATATCCCCCTTATTCTTGTAGATAGGTACCAAGGTGCTCTTTCTCCACTCATCAGGCATCTTTCTTTGACCTTAAAATCTCATTAAAAAGCTTGGTTAACCAGTTGATGCCTTTTTCTCCAAGACCCTTCCAAACCTCAATCGGGATATTATCAGGTCCTACTGCCCTGCCATTTTTCATTTGCTTTAGAGTCTATTTTACCTCGAAGTCTCGAATCCTTCGATAGTACTCAAAGTTTTGATCTTCTTCTCTTGTGCATAATCGACCAAGGCTCGGAAGAGTCTTCTGTCCCTCATTAAATAACTCGTAGAAGTAGCTCTTCCACCTTTCATTAATCTTCTCCTCTTGAGCCAACACCTCTCCATCCTTATCCTTTATGCACTTAACCTGATCCAAATCTCTCGTTCTTCTTTCCCGACTCTTTGCGATTCTATATATACATTTTTCTCCTTCTTTCGTGTCCAAAGACTGGTAGAGACCCTCATATGCTCTTGTTTTTGCTTCACTTACAGCTACTTTTGTCTCTTTCTTAGCCGCCTTATATTTTTCCCAGTTATCTGCATTGCGGCATAAAGACCACTCTTTAAAGCATTCCCTTTTTATCTTTATCTTTTCTTGTATACTCGCATTCCACCACCAGGACTCCTTGTCTCTTGGTCCTATTCCTTTAGATTCACCAAAACTTTCTTTTTGCTGTTCTTCTAATGACTTCTGCCATCTCCCTCCACATCTCTTTCGTGCTTCCATTTCCATCCTACTTTGCCTCTTCTCCTACCCGTCTTAGGAAGCTTATTTGTTCCTCACATTTCACCCGCCACCACCTCGTCCTTGGGTTCTTCGTATGATGTCTTTTCCTCAACTTTTGCTCAACGGAAAAATCCATGACGAGCACCCTATGTTGTGTTGTCAAACTCTCTCCCGATAATTTTACAGTTAATGCAAAATTTTCGGTCGACTCCTCAACAAGAAGAAGTCGATTTGAGAGATGTCATGCCACTCTTATAGGTTATAAGATGTTCGTTCTCTTTTTAAAACATGTATTTGCGATGAGAAGATCAAAGGTTGAGGAAAAGTCCAAAATAGTTTACCCTCGGCATTGATCACCCGAAACCATGGCCTCCGTGAATACTCCCATATCCAGTCACTTCTCTCCCAACATGGCCATTAAATCTCCTCCTAAGAAAATCTTATCTCCCAAAGGTATGCCTTGAACCAAACTCTCTAGATCCTCCCAAACCTTATTTGTGTTGTTCGTCCGAACCCACTTGCGGTGCATAGGCGCTAATCACATGGAAATCACCTCCCTCCACCACAAGTTTGATAGAGATGATCCGATCTCCCACCCTCTTGACATCCATCGTCCTTCTTCCACTTATCCACAATTATTCCAACCCATTCCTATTCTTCACCTTCCTGTATACCAAAGTTTGAAACCAGAAGTATCCAACTAGCCTTTGCACCAACCCATTTCGTTTCTGTAGGCACATAATGTTAATCCTCCTTGTCATGGTGTCCACCACCTCCATAGACTTTCCTGTTAGAGTGCCTATGTTCCATGTCCCAAATCTCAACCTTCTGTCGCTTCGACCTTTACCTTTTACTTTGTAAACTAGCTTATTTACCCTCATCCGTTCACAAAAATGTGAGAACCCTTGCTCATTTAACACTACATCCGGGCACCGATGCAGCGGCTCTTGCTTTGACACCGTACTCGAGCCATACGGCGCGTTGCTTCCGGGCAACGACCTAGTTTTAGTGCAATAATGTCTTTGATTTATGTCATGGGAGTTCAACTATATTTTTATGTTGGTTGCCGAAGACCTAACACAACCTTCCTCCTTTATCCGGGCTTGGGACTGGCTATGTACCGCAAGTATAACATAGACAGAGTTTATAAATTAGGTTTTATAATTAGAATAAAAAGTTTTAATTTAAATTAATTTGTCTATATTTGTTATTTTAAAATTTTTTTATTAATATTCCTTTTAAGATTCATATATGAAATATAAATTTTTTAAGGTTTATTTATTATTTTACTCCATATTTTATTAATGCAATCACTTATTAATGTTTTTTTGACTAATCTTTGTTTAAAAAATTTATCTATTTATACAATTCTACTATTCAAGCTTACACAATTGCTTGTTGCTGTAAGAATAAAATTTTCTCGAAGCATAATTCTTTTTTATTTCAATTTAACTAGATGACCCGAACTAAGTCAAGTAAACCTTAACTAAATCTGATTGGTTTGGTTTGAATTTGTTTAAAAACAAAAATTGTACAGTGTGAAAAACATAACTTAAAATAAAAAGTTAGTTCAATATATAGATGAATTAGAACGAATTAAAATTACAGAAATTATTTTTAATATGGAAATGGAGATGATATTTTGGTTGAATATTGATATTTGAAGTGTATTACAGTATTGAGGAACTCATTCAACACGCTCCCCACGTGTTGCACCACGCCTCCCACGTGTTGGCCAATACGCTGCCACGTGTCCACCACGCCCCCCACGTGTTGGCCAGGATGCTGACACGTGTCCAACACGCCCCCCACATGTTGCACCACGCCCCCCACGTTGTTGACTTTTCACCTACAAAATCCATCCATCTGTAATTATACCAAATAATCTCATTTCTCCAAAAAACACCAATATTTCTTCCATATAAAAAAAAATCAGCCTTAAAATTATTCTGTTGATCTGTCAAATCAGTCAAAATAGATAGATTAAACTTAAAATTTTAAATTCGCCAAATTTACACTCTCAAACCTATGAATTTTAATGGAATGTGAATGGTCAACTCAATGAATAAACTTGCTTTACTTTTGCGAGCTAGTCCGTTCCTCCTCGTTTTAGGTCGAGCTTTGACAGGTACGATGGGATAACTTGTTTTACCATCTCTAATTGATATATATTTATTTTAAAATTAATTTTTTTTACCTTGCACAACACATACTATTATAAGTTCTATATTTCATTTTTCCAGTTTATGAACTCTTTTATTATTTTTTTTGTCAAATGAATTAGTCAACTTTCAATTTTAGATATTACAAATGAACTTTTTTAATTTTCGTTAAGTATTTATTATCTTATGATCCAATTTCTAATTTTGCATATGACCTCCTATTATTTGCAGAAGTCTTAGAAAATCAAATCAGAAAAATTTTAAGGGTTCTCCAAATTTTTAGTGAAGCATTAAGTCTCATCACAAGTAAGGAGAAAAACGTCTATTCTATTCTCCAAAAATGTGAAAAGAGATACGAAGAACAAAGTTATGAGAACATGTAGCTACAGAGAGGTTCCATGCCTAGAATGATACCTAGGAACCCTACAAACCAATAGCAAAAAGAATAAGGACAACTATAGTAACATCATTGAAAGGATGCACAACAGACTAAAGGACTGAAAAATCAGTTGTCTCTCCCTAACTAGTCGTATCATCCTTGCACAGTCAATCATTAATTCAGATCTAAATTTCAATATGCAACATGGAAAAATTTCTGTTGGAGTGTGTAAAAAAATTGAAAGTTGCCAAAAAAAATCTCACTTGGGAGGAAAGAACAAAATACTAGAAAGATTCAGAAATTATTTTTGTTATGGAAAGGTGGTTGGTGTTTTGGGAGATTATTGAGAAGTGGGGTGATATACCGGGGGTGGAGGTAGCAGCCACCACACAGGGGCGTGCTGTCCAAGCAGCCACGCCGCGTGTCATCGCCCAAGCACGACGCAGGGGGCGTGGTGACGCGGCACGCCTGCAGAAAGCTGACACCACCAGGGGGGAGGGGCGTGGTGGAGGTGGCAGTGCAGAGTTCCAACGTGTCATCGCCCAGGCACGACGCAGGGGGCGTGGTGACGCGGTACGCCTGCAGAAAGCTGACACCACGGGGTGGGAGGGGGCGTGGTGGAGGTGGCAGCGCAGAGTTCTAAGGCGGTCTTCACCACCGGGGGGGCGTGTTGACTGTGCTTCCATGCAGGGGACAGTCTTCCACCTCGGGAAACAGCAAGCAGAGAGTAGTGGCTCTTTATAAGGAGCCTCTCGGTTGCTGAAGTGTGTTGTGTTATGGAAAGTAGAAGGGAGGCTGAAGTGTGTTCCAACCACAAGGGAGATTGGTGATCAACAAAGAGGAGAAGGAGGGTTTTAGTGGAAAAAAGAGGAAGATTGGAAAATAGGAGAAAAAAAAATAGATTTTTGTATTTATTTTGAAAAATGGTTCGTAATTATTATGCTTCGGAGGAACATATTATAAATTATTTGGATCATCCAATTTATATAAGTTGATACATTATATTTTTATTGTGTTTTAATTTTCTGTTATTTTTTTTGTTATTTAACATAGTATAATATATTTTTATTTTTTTGTTATTTTTAGATTAATTTTATGTTATAAAAAGACTATAATATAATAAAATGTATATTATATGATGTAATAAAAATTTTATAATAAAATATATTCTTTTTACAATAAAATATAAAAATATTATAGTAAAATAAATATATATTCAGTAAATAAATATAAATATGTATGTTGCAAATATTCAAAATTTTAATATATAAGTGTTAAGATAATAAATAAATAAATAAATAAATACGTATTAGAAAATAATATATGCATTGTTCTTAAAAAGTAGAAAAATATTAGTTTTTGATACAGGAGTAAAAAAAATCGCTCATTTATATCAATTTAAAAATAATAATAATAATAATAATAATAATAATAATAATAATAATAATATACAAATAATAACAATATAATATAATATATACATATATCTATTTACGGTTTGTATATTAATAAATATATGCATAAACTTTTTAAATAGTAAATATTTTGATTTTTTTAACATAAATATACGTATGTTAATAAATAAATAATATTATAATAAATTAAATAAGTAAGTCGTATAAAATATATTTAATAAATAATATTATAATAAATAAGGAATTTAAATTTTTAATAAATAAATAAATAAATAGATAAGCTATGTTGAATATTTTAATAAATAAGATATTAAAATAAATATGTGAATGTTTATTAATATATTTATAAGGATTATTATTTAATTAATGTAACAGATATCTTTGTTGATGTAGTCTAACCGGAATTTGTTGGTGCGTAAACTGGATCCGTCACAGACGTGGAATCCGATGGTGGAGAACTATTTACGCGCCACGGGATTCTACCACGTCTCTAGAATTGGAGTCATAAGAGGATTTCACCCCATGTTAGCTGCTCTGGTTGAAAGGTGGAGGCCTGAAACACACACCTTTGTATTGCTGATCGGTGAGGTTACAGTGACATTAGAGGATGTCGCTCATATATTCGGCCTACCCATTGATGGAGAGCCTGTCAGTGGATGGACAGATAGTAGTGGCGAGTTCGTTCAAAGTCAGGGCATAGCGATATTCGGTCGTGAGCCATCAGTCAATGGTAATGTGAAGTCCTATATAAAGCTGGGATGGGTTCGACGTATCAGAGACGCAGAGCCGTTGGACACTGACGAGTCTATCAGGAGATACGTCAGATGTCATATCTTCTGTTTGTTAGGGTCGACCCTATTCACGGACAAGTCGACTGCATATGCCCATGCGAAATATCTACCGTTGCTTCGCGATTTCGAGCGGATCCATACTTATAGTTGGGGGTCAGCATGTCTCGCCCATCTTTACAAAGCACTATGCCGTGCATCACGATATGATACAAAGGAGATGGATGGCCCTCTAAATCTCTTGTTTGTTTGGGCATGGGAGCGAATGCCGTGTCTTGCTCCCGTACCGAGACAAACGCTTCCACCGGCCGTGATACTAGTTGCCATGAGGTAATAAGTCTTATTTTAGTTATGTGTTATATTCATGATGCATGTTTGACATATGATGAGTTATTTAAATTTTTTCAATTAACAATGTTTCAGGTGGAGTCATTCGGAACGGACCACAGCGTGGTCATCAAGACCGTGGAGACATTCAGGCATGATATAGATTACATGCAGGAGGTAAATAGTTATGGTTCTTCTAATCCGTTTTTTGAACCATTATTGTTAGGGTTCTAATATACCAATAATACTGTTGCAGTTTGAGTGGCGGCCGTATGACGGGTTATTCGTCCCCGACGACTTGCATCCCCATATTGAGGTATGTGACATCATTGCTCCGTTGTTGTCGTTCGAGTGTGGCACCCTGCGGACCAAGTGATGCGTCAGTTTGGATATGTACAACCTCCTCCGGGGGTACCAAGGGATATTCCAGTTGACCAGCATTGCATCGTTCTACGCGGAGTGCAGCTTTATGACTGGACAGTTTTGCATGGGCCATGGATAGTGGAGTGGGCCAACAGGCGACACAGCCGACTGCGAGACCTGCACCCCCTTCCGACCTGGGATTTTTTACCGACGGCTGAGTACCGGGATTGGTACATGCGCTCCTACGGACATCTGTTGAGATTGACGGGGTACGTTCATCATCATCCACAGCCACCTCCCCCTCAGCCACCGGCCTACAGTCATGGTAGCCATCACACTCAGGGCAGCCACCACTCTCAGCAGTCTCAGTACAGCCATCACTCTCAGCAGTCCCAGCACAGCCACCATTCTCAGCAGTCCCAGCACATCCACCACTCTCAGCATCATGATCCCTTACTTACCATTCCTTTCGGTCATGATTGGTTTGACTTCTCCAGCGACGGACCCGGAGATCAGCTACTAAAGCATTGGATTACGCCCCCCCACGTGCTGACTCATCACGCCCCCACGTGCTGCACCTCCTGGCCAACCAATTTCTGCCACGTCAGCACGCCCCCTGCGTGTTGACTCAGCACGCCCCCTGCGTGCTGTCTAGGTGACTCAACCACAGCATGCCACCTAGCCTCCACGCCCCCCACGTGTTGAAGGCACCACGCCCCCTGCGTGTTACCCCTTCATCTGACACGTCCATCTATTTGTAATACACACAGTTACTCCATTTTCACCCAATACACAAACATGTTTTCCATATTTAAATTAATGAGCCAGAAAGATTCATGTCATAAACTGAAAAACATTCTGTCATCCCAAATTACAGAGAGGATTGGGATTTAGGAAAATAACAATCATGAATGAAGCGTTCCTCATGAAATTATTATGGAGGATCATCACCTAGCCAGATGCACTATGGGCCAAGTTCTCAAAAGCAAGTATGTAAGAGGTGAGAATTCCCTCTTTGGGGTGACATCCAAAAGCACAAATTCTAGACTCTAGAAAAGTATCGCAGCTATTACAGAAACAGTGTAGCAGAATCTCATAGTTTCGGTGGACAATGGTAAAAATACTTCGTTCTGGTTCGATAAGTGGATGAAGAATGAACCCCCTCTTTTTACTAGTGGGACGTAGAACATGAATCCAAGCATTTTAGAGTGGAAAGTTACTGGCCTCACACTTGGAGAAGGGAGCTAGAACTTGAACAGACTCCAAAATTATTTGAAAGAAGTCAAAATCAGAAAAATAACAACCACTCATCCCCCTAATGAAGAGTTTGGTGAACATCGTTTGCTTTGGAGATTGACACATGATGGTAATTTCTCCATATCCAGTACGTACAAGTTGTTAGCAAATCAAGACCAGATTAGAAATGAAATATGGGAAATCATTTGGAAATAAAAAGGAACACAAAAGATTAAAATCTTCATGTGGCTAGTTGTTCACAAAAGGCTCATGACATTAGATTGAAGAAATCGAATATTTGGAGCCAACCCAAACTGTCATATGTGCGCCCAATTCATCGAAACTATCCTTCATACTTTTAAGGATTGCCTAGCTGCCTCCAGGATATGGTCACAACTCATAAATCCGGTACACATACTAGAGCTCTTTAGAGCTCCCTTCGAGACCTGGAACCGATGGAATCTAACTGTGGAAGCAGGTTCAGATTCCAAAACCCAATAAAAAAATCATCTTTATGGTTACTTGCTGGTGGATATGATTCTGGAGAAATAAGGAAATTTTTGCCTCCTCCTTTTAGAAGGTTACCCAAAGCAGAACGCATAATTATAGATTACATCCAAAAGTTGGATAAAGCATTCAAGAAAGAAAATCTCATCCAAAACGTAAGAAAGAGGGAGATTCTAATAAGCTTGTCTCCTCCCCCTGAACCCTGGATAAAGATTAATATGGACGGCGCTGTCTACGTAACCACTCGAAGGGCCGGCTGTGGATGCATTATTCGAAATCATCAAGAAAGATGGCTAGTAGCATACATGATGAATATTGGAACCTGTTCAGCTTTTAAAGCAGAACTTTAAGGCGTGCTCCAGAAACTTAACATGGCATGGGACTTGGAATTCAAAAAAGCTATTCAAGAGACAGATTTTAGAATAGTGCTGTAAATTTTATAGAAGAATGAAGAAACCTAGAATCATCCAGAGGCTTTAGTCAAAAGTATCAGTCATATCGTGAAGAGAGATTGACAGTTGAACATAAAAAATGTCTATAAAAAAGCCAATAGAAGTACAAATTGATTTGCTAAGAACAAGCTAAAATCTTTTTCAGAATTTTATTTCATTGACCTTCTCCCACTTGAATTAAGGCACATTATTAAGTATTAACGATGATAGCAGAGAGATTTTATTACCCCATATGATCTCTATTCTCTAGTTTGAAGTTTTAGTTTTTTTTTGTTTTTGGTGGGCTCTAAATTTCCTTGTAGACCAAAAACAAGCACGTTGACCCATAAAAAGAAATTGGAGTGAGAATAGATTCTACCCAAACACTATTCATCTTTTACGAATATTATTGCACCCTTGATTCTCTAATGAATTGGTTTGGCTTTCAATACAAAAACTAAAAATAAAAATAAAGTTACAAGGTCTCCTCCAGCTTCATACTTATATGGAGCTATGGACCAACCACAATATTAAGAGTTTAAAACTACTACTATATATGCCATTCAGTTCTTCAGAAGTGGCTCCTTATTGTCGTCCCACTTATTCAACCTCTTTGATGCTTCTTCAACCTTCAATCAATAAAGTTTCCATCATTAACTAGAAATAAATTAATCACAAAAATTTTCATTTATATATTAGGTGTAAACCTATTTCTCATACTTATATCTTAAAATAATTTTGTATAGATATACATATCAATTTAACCATTGGATTTAAAGTATAATAATATAATACAAAATAAAGTAATAACATTAGATAACATTTAATTTGGCTATCAAAGTAATATGAAATGTAATTAAATAGTTGGAAAAATTGACGAAATAATTAATTATATATATAATTAAAAGCATTAAATAATCATTGCATTAGGCATTTGAATAATTTTACTTTTACCTCTCTAGTCCAATCCGTTCGAAATGTGACCCACATCAAAATAAGTGTTTGCAAAACCGTGCCACCTAGCATCCCAATCCATATTCCCTACACACATATACACATTCAATATCAATATACAGAATATAAGCATGCAAAAATTTCTAATTAAGGGCAACATCTTTGGGTGAGAATACAAATAATTGACCTCATTAGTGGAACATTATTTACCTTGGCACTGAGCTTAAAATAGAAACCAAGAACCGAGCCCAATGGTATGCCAACTCCATAGTAGCAACCAACGTTTACATATGCAACGAAAGTTTGCCATCCACATCCAACGGCCACCCCTATAGTTATAATTCATTCAAATATTTTCAGTCACATTAAAGTATATTTTTTATTTTTAATATTTAATTTTATTCCAAATATTTTTTATTTGCATTAAAATTACCTTTAAACATTATAAATTTGTTTCTAAAATTTTAGATAAAATTAACATTTAGAGATAATTTTAGCACAAAAAAATATTAGAATAAAATTGAATAAAATTAAATGATAAAATATTTTTTATAAAAAAAGTAAAATACCTCTTTTATTTCTAATATTAGGATTTTTTTTTAAATATTCTTAACATTTGGTTGTATTATTCAATTTTATTTCTAATATTTTTTATTTTTATTCAAAATTATTTTTAGATGTTAACTCCATGTAAAATATTAAGGACAGAATTAAAAAAATTGATAACGCTACAAATAAAATTGAATTATTCAATATCAAAAATATTTTTTAAAAAAAATTATAAACATTAAAGACAAAAAAAGCATATTTTACTCTTACGAAAATCACAAACGTGAAGAAGAAAAAGCATATATCCTTTGAATGAGTAGAATATTTGAAAGACATAAATATTGATGGTTGAATGCGTACCGGATAAGACGGGCTGAATGCCGTTGAGGACAATGGAAAGAGCGAGGAGAGGACAGAGATCAGAGACAGCAGCAGCAACCTCTTCTCCTTCGGTGAAGACATAGCTTATTACATCCCTTAATAATAGAACCACTATTGCTATTATCACTGATAACACGAATGATATCACTGTCACTACCACCACTGAGAATGATGCTGATCTTGGATTCCTAGCACCTAGCTCGTTGCTCACTCTCACACTGCATCCATCATATCATAATATTAAATCATTATGGAATAATTTCCATAATGCCAAATAAAGGGTTTCAAAAAATAAAAAGAGTTAGTCTAACCTTGCAGCAGCGTTAAATCCTACTGAGATCATGAACACCCATCCAGACACCGTGGTACTGCAATAAAATAAACAAGCCTTTTAAATAAGGAGTACTTTTGTTTTTTCGTTCATATATTCAATGCTTTATTTTTGTTATTTAATTTTGATCCTCTACAATTTTAGCATACTATTTATTTTTTATGAACAATACTATATAACTAATAAAATTTATTATTTTTAGCCAATGTTTAACTAATAAAAAGATTTTTATGTTAAATTTTAAATTATAAATTCTAAATTTTAATAGTACAAAATAAAATATTAGCCTAAAGTATTGATTAATACTAATAAAAAGTATTCATCCATTAATATTTATCTTTTTTTTTATATGATATTCATCATTTATGATTATTATTTGAACCAAAATATTTGACTCAACTATCGCACATATTTTGTATTTAAGAGACTGTAGTTCCATACAAACATATGAAATTATTAGTTTCTCATTTTTGTTATGTAATACTTAATGATTTTTTTCCCTCCATAGATAACAACGTAGTTTTTAAAGCCACACGAAAAGACGCACAATAAAAAACATATGAAAATGTTAGCCCATATATATTAAACATATATAAAATAAAAGCTAGTTTAATGAAACAGCATAGGATAAGACTGGATTAATTAATATGAAAAGAAATTGCTATGCTCGTTGCATTACAAAAGTTAGAAGTAGGCTTCTACAATTCGATTTTGACATAAAGGTTAGGATTTAGGAATAACTATATAAGAATACAAAAATGCTATGTAAGCTACAGAATAGTATATATTACTTTTTATAAAGCAGGCCTAACTTTAGTGGACCCAATGGTTAAGAACAAAATTTTGTAAAGACCCACAACTTATTTCTAGAATCTATATGTTGAAGTTTAAAAATATGGTAATTTTCATGACAAAAAAAATGGTAATTTGATTTTGAAACGCAACATTGGCATTTAGGAGAGGAAGACAGAGAAAAACAATAGACAATTAGATATTATGATACACATCAATTTTGTTTTGGTTATCTGTCATTGAGTAACTTTATTTGAATGTTGCCTATACCCTTTAAAGAATTCAGAACTAATCTTAATCGTTGAAATTCGAAGTCCGTGCTTGAACAATACTCTTTAAACATTATTGATGATGGATTCAGTGACATAAGGGAATGAGAATTGGATCTATATGCTTTATAACGACAGGTATATATAATGGATCACTGTTCTTTTCCATCAGCACCGTAAATGCCAAAATTATGCCATCATGTGTATTATGTGACATCAATAGAAAAAAAAGAGAGTACATTATTCTTTAGCATGTAGCTTTCTCTGAAAATGACCACTACTTTTTTTCTAGGTTACTGTTATATTTCAATATGATGTTGAGATAGCGAGTAATTAAAAACAATATTTTATTAATATAATAACGTACAGTTAAATAATGTAACAATAAATATTTTAGTGAGGAAGAATTTTTTTTAGAAATAAATATAAAAATAATAAAAATAGTCAATAATAAACTAATATTATTTTTATTATTTCAAATGCATTATTATTGATATGAAAATAATTTTCTGCTTGTCATAGAGAAAAGTAATATTTTATTTTAGATAACGAACTTGTTTGGGCGTTATTATTTTGATAAAAAAAGATTTTTTTATGAAAAAAGAATTTTTTTTATTTTTTATCGTGTTTAGAAAATTTCTAATAGTAAAAGTAAAAGTATTAGAAAAAAAATATTTTTTTTAAAAAAAGATATTTTTAAGTAATAAATAAAAAAATACTTTTATATTATTATATCTAAACATACTTGATAAATAAAAAAATTTTTTTACATAAAATATTCAAATAACATAAAATTATTTTTATTTTTCCACAAAATCTTTTAAAAAAATATCTTTTCTTAAAAATTCACGCACTTGATTGCATATTAGTGTACTATTAATTTCTTTTATAAGAATAACAACAGCATGCAGAAATTTAGTTTTATTTTAAAACATAATTATGTTTTTAATTAATTATAAAATATAATAAATGAAGAAATTATGTGGGCTTGTGTGTGGCATGTGGCATGGTAGTGAGCCGCCATGAGGTTGTGTGTTTGTTGGCTGATAAGTGTTGGTGACGGAGTCTTTCTAAATCTAAAAAAGAAAATAATTTTAATGTATTGACTCTCTGTAAAAAATAATTTTATATATTTATTTAATTATATAATATTATTAATAAAAATAATTATTTTTATATTAATAGTATAAATAACGGGTGCATACAAATTAAAGTTAAGAAATTAGAGAGTAAAGAGTTACCAAATAGAAAGGGAATCAAGGGCCAACTCAGGGTGAGGCAACAAGCCAGCAAGCAGAACAAGAATCTGAAAGTACCACGTCTCAAGACACAGCATCACAGCCGAAGCAGCAGACAGCTTAAAAAACTCCGGCAGCCCGGAAAACGCTTGAACGCTAAACCCCCGCCACGTGTCCTTACACCTCTCACTCTTCACAATGTACACAAACTGCGCCACCACTATCACCCACCACGAAAAGCTCAACACCAACGACGCTCCTAACAAACCCAACCCCACCTTGTACACCACCAACCAACTCAACAGCACGTGAATCGCCAACGTCGCGGTTGAGATGTACGCGCTCGGTGCCACTATGCTTTGTGCCTGTAGAAACTTCTGGATTGGGAAGTTTACGGCGTACGCAAATATTTGTGGGATTAGGCCGTACACGAAAAGTGCTGCTGCCGATGCGATTCTTGGGGATTCTCCTAAAAACACCAAAATGGGCTCCGAGAATATGTAGATGAATGTTAGGACTATACCTGCTATTGATAAAAGGATTGTTGATCTTTGTAGGTATACTCCAAGCATTTCGAATTTTTGTGCCCCGTATGCTTGTCCACATAATGTCTCTACAGCACTGCCCATCCCCAACTGTTCACCACACATCAAAATTAGCTTGAGTGGCACACTTGCAAACAGAAGCAATAAGGCAGAGTAGTGGTCATATGTGTCCAAACAAAAATGCGATTTGCTTAGGAAAAATCAATTATTAAATTAGTTATTATATATTTGTATATAAATATATATTATTTAACTTAATTTTAATATATATTTTGTATTGTAATATATTTTTTATATGATCGAACTGATTTAATAATTTTATTTTTTATGTACAACAAGCATGATTAGTAAATGACTCGTCAGAGGGCAAGACGAAAATTAAATGATTCATTCACACTCTTATACAGACAATACACCGCTATAAAAGAAGAAAGCAGTTATAACTGCAAAACACTAGTTCTCAAGTAAGTAACTCTACCAATCTGTTACTAGTACTCTTATCAGTGGCAAACTGCCGTTGGATTTTCAGCAGAGATATATCCGTATTTACTGATATATATATCAAGAGCAATGTTAGGGGGCCAGCAACTTTTGTGATTGGTAGCCAGCAAATAACCATCAATGATGATTTAATGGTGTGAGATTGGTGTGAGATTTCATCCAATGACTCACATTTCTCTGCTGGTTACATGCTGGCCAAAATTCAACAAAACTGCTGGCTCCCTAGACTTTTTCATATATCAAAAAGAATTATCTCCCATGGATGTTCTTTTCAAAAAAATTTCAAAAAGGGAAAGGAAAGAAAAATAGAAGCATGGCATACTAAGAAGGTTTTCAAATCTTGAACAAAATTGTCTCAACAAAAAATATTTAGGATTGAATTCGAAAAAAAAAAAGATAAAGGGGGGGGGGCAGAATTGTAAATACCATGAGGCCGTAGGCAAAGACTTGGATGCCAGTGTTTCCAAGGGAAGCAGCAGCAAGCTCAAGATTACCAAGATGACCAGAGAATATTTGTGTGGACATGGACATAACATAGTTAATGAGATACACTATAACTGCAGGGGCAGCAAGGTAAAATAGTAACTTTAACTCAATCCATGTTGCTGCTCCAACTCTCTTTGAAAGAGGAACACTTGTGTCTGACAGTATCCTCTCAAGTTCACCAGTATTTGATGATTCATCGTGCGTCGAACTAAATGATAAATTTTGCGGAGGTTGTGATGGTGTTGAAGGTGTTAGCAAAGGTTCATCAACATCATAGACATGGTTTGAAGGAGGAGAACCCATGTTACTTGTGTTATAGTGTTATGCTAATCGAACCTTTGCTTGAGGCTGATGGAGGGTACAGGGTAGCACATCTCTCTCTCTATATATATATATGCAGGGGAACAAATACGACTTGGCTACTAGGACTATAGAATATAGACTAAATAGTAAATTTGCTTCAATTTCGTAATCTATGTACAATGTTGGAGGCTGGTGACAATGACCTTTTTAGTTGAAAAATATTTGAGAAAGTATATGGGATCATGTTTAATTGTTTATACTAAACAACGTAAACAACATAATAAAAACAGAATGTTTAATTAATTTTAAAAATTATATTTTTAATAATTATTATCAAAAACTTAAGTTAATTCTATTTTCATTTTTACTCACTCCACATATCTTAATCTCTTTCAACTTGTTGCACCTTCACCTAAATTTTCTTTTTCTTTTTCTTTCCTCCTCAATGCCGGGATGGCTTCTTGTTCTCTCATATTGCCGTCCTCCATTGCAAAAAAAAAAAAAATCCACCTAAAATAAAAGAAACATCTTCTTCTTTTTCTTCCCTCCTCAGTGCCGGCGTCGCTTCTTACTCCCTCGTATTGCCATCTTCCATTGCAAGAAAAAAAAAACCACCTAAATTAAAAGAAATATTCAATCCATCATTAAAGAAATATTCGAAAACATGAAAAGAAATAGCCATTATCACCACAGGACAGACGAACGGTTGCGTTGATTCTTCAAATGGCGCAATGTAGAGAGGGTTCAGGATGATCGACAGCGTTGCGAATGCAGGGGGGAGAAGACCAGCTTATTCGTTTGGAACGCGTGGTGCGACACATGGGAGAAGAAGGTACAGCGGCGGTGACGAGAGTAGGGGTGATGCGACGCAAAGAAAAAGGTGCAGCAGCGGCAACGGTTGCAAGGAGCACAGGGGAGGTACGACGCATGGGAGATGAAGGTGAAGTAGCTGCGGCGCGTTGCTTCTTCAGACGGTGGCAGCGGTGGTGAGGTGCATTGGTGACAGCGCAACAGAAAAGGGGGAGTGAAGCGGCTGTGCTAAAAGGAAAGAAATGTGGAACCGTGAAAGGTGAGAGGTTAGGGTTGTGGTGAGTATAAATAGGTGAGATGTTTTTTTGTTTTAATGGGTCTAAGGTGCAACCTGTTGTTTAAGTTATTTACACCCTATTGTCTATGATGAGTTTGGGAAACTCTAGATTAACATTTATGATGACTAAACATTATTAATTTAATTAATTGCAAAAATATTAATTCATATGGGCTTATTAATTTAATTTTTGCAAATACAGGTTTTGCTTAGGCCGGAAGATGTTTGCTAGCCCAAAACACATTCAGCAGTGATTTAAAGTTTTATTAATCACTATGGCTGAATTGATTATCATGTTAGATGGGTCAGGATGAATTTTGTAGTTGCAAGCCCAAATCAAAATCTATAGCTGTGTTGAATGTTTCCTATTTTATTGGGGCTGAATTATTATTATGGGCCAAGTAGAGATATTATTGTCACAAGCCCAAGACTTTGGTAGTTGCCCCAAATGCATGGTCCGAAGAATAATCCATCAGAAAAGCAAATGTTATCATTTGCCTTATGTCTTCCAACGGATCTCATTCCTTTTCTTAGATGGATTTCAAATTTAATTTGCTAGCATTGAAAACATGAGAGAGATTATCATTGATATGATTGATGGCATTGAAAGCTACACGTTTCTCAGGGAAGTAAAAGCAACTTTTACCAATTAATTGGTTTAACTCATTTAATTGCTTACCTTCCAAGTTGTTTCTTCTTTCTCATCTCTCTCTTCTTTTCGGACAATACCCAGGAAACCATGGAAGCAAAAATGAGCTACCAAAGGAAAAGAAAAGCAAGTCTAAAGACCATCATAATGATGGCAAGAAAACATATCAAAATAAAAGTATGCTGTGGCTGAGATTTTCACCAAAAATGGTAAGATTTGGTGAGGTAATCCCGAGCTCTGTATACTCAAAAAGAAAGAAGAAGATTCAGCTAGCAAAGAGAAGATTCTTGGAGGCATGGCTTGTCTTTGATTCTGCTCAACCACCACAGGAAGTAGCTAGAGTGGCGAAGTGATGGAAGAGGCAGAGATTGGAATAGATGGAGCCATCATCATCATGAAGCATCAAGGGCCAAAAATCCATCTTGGAGAGCAAGCCAAGGATGGAGAGCTCGGATTGATAAAGAGTGATGACCAAGGAAGAACTAGAGGTATTGGCATGTTGGATTTTGCATGAGTTACTTCTTCTCTCTCTGTGGCCAAACCGGTTCTGTTTTGAAGGAAAAGAAGTTAAGCTTGGTTTTGGTTTTCAACTGTGAAGGCTTCTCTTCTCTATAAAAGGGGTGAACAGTCACGGTTTGAAAAGAAGGAGAAAGTGTGAGAGTGCAAGGCACAGTGTTCTCAAAGCTACCTGAGCTAACAGATTTCTCTTCTCCTTCAATGTATTCTGTTTTGTATTTTTCTGTTTAATTTTGTCATGTCTTGAGTCTCATGAAAAAAGGTAAACAGTGAGGTTTGTATGAAAAAGCCATAGAGCGGAAAAACGCAGAGAGTGCAAAATTAAAAGAAAAAGCCATAGATGTCCTTAGAGTTCCTTTGTTCATCTATGTTGTATTTCATGATTCTGTGGGAATCTCCTTGTAAGTTGGGTTAGCACTTTACAGTTTGTAATCAGGTTGATTATAGTGAAATTCCATCATGGTTGTGATGGAGACTGGATGTAGGCTGCATTGCACTTAGCAGCTGAACCAAGATATATCTGGGTTTAATTCTCTTTCTCTCCTACTCCATTTCTGTTTCTATTGTCCAGGAGAAAAAACCAAAAATATCTCGTGCCAAGTGATGAGACAAAAATAAAAGTCTCGTGGCTAGGGACGAGACAAAAATAGAAAAGTCTCCTCAAAGACCAGAAAGTGTAATCAAGCAAAAAAGGGGCTAAGATTCAACCCCTCATTCTCTTAGCCACTGAAACCATCAATTGGTATCAGAGCTTGGTCTCAAAGAGATCAAGCTTTGCAGCTTGGAGAAAAGATCCACATGGCAGAAAATAGTGGCTTAAATCTGGTGTCCTACAATCTCACAGAAGGATAGTCAAGTAACAGACCTCCTATTTTCAATGGGAAAAACTATACCTATTGGAAAGAAAGAATGAAGATCTTTGTGCAAGCAGTAGACTACAGACTTTGGAAGATCGTCCTAGAAAGTCCTCAATTTTCATCCAACACAAGTGCTGAAGGAGTAGTCACTCTTAAACCGGAAGAAAGTTGGACCGAAGAAGATAGAAAGAAAGTAGAGCTAAATGCCAAAGCTGTAAACCTACTTAACTGTGCTATCAGCTTCGAGGAGTACCAACGGGTATCACGATGCACAACGGCAAAGGAAATCTGGGATAAATTGCAAATCACTCATGAAGGAACCACCACTATAAAGAAAACTCGGATAGACATGTTAAACAGGGAGTATGAAATGTTTACAATGAAGGAAGGAGAATCCATTGATGAACTGTTCGAACGGTTCAACACCATCATTGTTGGCTTAGATGCTATGGGAATAATACATTCTTATTCTGTGCTTGCGAGAAGAGTGCTGAGATGTCTTACTAAAGAGTGGGAAACAAAAGCTTTAATTATTTCTGAGAGCAGTAACCTTGATTCCATGACACTTGATGATTTGAGAGGAAACCTTCTTGCTTTTGAAAATACTTATTTAAAAAAGGATTAAAAAAAGAAAGGAATTGCTTTTTCTTCTGTAACTAACCCCCTGGATGATGAATCCATTGATAACTCTTCTGAAAATAAATTTGTGTTGTTTGCCAAAAAATCCAGGAAAATGGTGAAGCTCAAAGACAAAGGCAGCAACTCAAGGAAAATGAAGAAAGATCTTAGCAAAGTAACTTGTTACAACTGCAAGAAAATGGGGCATTTCAAATCTGATTGTCCTAAGTTGAAGAAAGATGAGAAGAAAAAAGTAGGGAAGAAGAAGGGTCTAATGGCATCATGGGAAGACTTGGAAAATGACTCAGACAGTGATGAAGAATCTGAGACCAAGTCACAGCATTGTCTCATGGCAAATCATGTAGATCAGGTGTGCCTAGCATCCAAGAGGAAGGAAAATATATGGTACATGGACAGCGGATGCTCTAGGCATATGACTGGAAAGACAATCTTCTTCATAAAGCTTGATGAATATGATGGAGGACTTGTCACTTTCGGTGATGATGGTAAAGAAAAGATAGTGGCCGTTGGAAAAGTTAGTAAAAGCTTTTCATCTTGTATAAATGATGTTCTTCTTGTAAATGGTTTGAAACACAATTTACTTAGTGTAAGTCAATTGTGTGATCTAGGATTTGAAGTAATTTTTAGAAAATTTGTGTGCTTGGTTGTTTGTGAAAAAATTGGGGATATTCTTTTTTAAGCTAAAAGATGCAACAATGTGTATAGATTAACTCTTGAGGACTTAAAAGAACAAAATGTAACATGTTTTACATCTCTTGAATCTGAAAAATGGCTATGGCATAGAAAGTTGGGTCATGCTAGCATGTACCAAATTTCTAAGCTAGTAAAGAAAAATCTGGTTAGAGGAATTCCTAAAATTAAATTTGATAAGGATCTTACTTGTGATGCTTGTCAATTAGGCAAACAAGTTAAATCCTCTTTTAAACCAAAAGATGGAATTTCAACCAAAAGGCCATTAGAGATGTTACACATTGATCTTTTTAGTCCAACAAGAACACAAAGTCTAGGAGGTAAACACTATGGTTTGGTAGTGGTAGATGATTACTCTAGATTTGGTTGGGTACTTTTTCTTGCTCATAAAAATGATGCTTTCCATGCTTTCTCAACCCTTTGCAAGAAAATTCAAAATGAAAAAGATTTAAAAGTGGCCCATTTGAGAAATGATCACGGAAAAGAATTTGAAAACCAAGACTTTGAAAAATTCTGTGATGACTTTGGAATTACTCATAATTTTTCATGCCCTAGAACACCTCAACAAAATGGGGTTATTGAAAGAAGGAATAGAAGCCTTCAAGAAATGACTAGGGCTATGTTATGTGAGAATGAAGTTCCCAAATTTCTATGGGCTGAAGCTATAAATACAGCATGTTATATTTTGAATAGGACAATAATTAGAAAAGGGTTGAAAAGAACTCCTTATGACCTATGGAAAGGAAGCCCTCCAAATCTTAAGTACTTTCATGTTTCTGGATGCAAATGTTTTGTGCTTAATAATAAAGAAAATCTTGGTAAATTTGATCCAAAATCTTATGAAGGAATGTTTATTGGATACTCTACCACTAGCAAGGTCTATAGGATTTATCTCAAAAAACATAGAATCATAGAGGAATCCATACATGTCAACTTTTGTGATTCTAACTTAATTCCCAGTACTGTGATAGATAATGATTCAGATTGTGAAGAAGCTGGAACAAGTAAAGAAAATCCCAAGTCTGCCCAAATTGAAGAAACTGCCAGTCCAGATTTGTCTCGTCAGATTGGAGGAGACATTTCCATTTTGTCTCCTGAGCAAGCACGAGAAACTGAAACAGTGAACTCAACAGAAACTCATCAAAGCTCAACACCACAAAGGAAGCCTAGAGAGTGAAGTCTATGAGGGGTTATCCTCATGACTTCATCATTGGTGATCCCTCTCAAGGAGTGACAACAAGATCCTCAACCAAAAGACAATCCAAACCAAACAACTTTGCACTCTTGTCACAAATGGATCCCAACAATGTCAAACAAGCTCTTGAAGATCCATCATGGGTGAAATCCATGCAAGAGGAGCTTGCTCAATTTGACAAAAATGAGGTTTGGACACTAGTACCTCATCCGGATGGTAAGAAAGTTACGGGTACTAAGTGGGTGTTTAAAAATAAACTTGGTGAAGATGGACAAGTTGTTCATAACAAGGCTAGATTAGTGGCCCAAGGTTACGATCAAGAAGAGGGTATAGATTTTGATGAGTCTTTTGCTCCGGTAGCTAGAATGGAAGCAATTAGGTTGCTTCTTGCCTATGCTGCCCATAAGGGTTTCAAAATGTTTCAAATGGATGTTAAATGTGCTTTTCTTAATGGTTTTATTGATAGAGAAGTGTATGTGGCTCAATCCCCTGATTTTGAACATAAAGATTTTCCAAATCATGTTTTTAAACTTTCAAAGACTCTTTATGGCCTTAGGCAAGCTCCAAGAGCTTGGTATGAAAGGCTTAGTGCCTTCCTATTGGAAAATCAATTTCAAAGGGGTACCACGGACACAACTTTATTCATTAAAGCATCTAATGATGATATACTTCTAGTTCAAGTTTATGTGGATGATATTGTGTTTGGATTGGCCAATGAGTCCTTGTGTGAAGAGTTTGGAAAACTCATGACTAGTGAGTTTGAAATGCGTTTAATGGGAGAGCTAACCTTCTTTCTTGGCCTCTGATGAGCGGATAATTTATACGCTTTTTGGCATTGTTTTTATATAGTTTTTAGTAAGTTTAAGCTACTTTTAGGGATGTTTTCCTTAGTTTTTATGTTAAATTCACATTTCTGGACTTTACTATGAGTTTGTGTGTTTTTCTGTGATTTCAGGTAAATTCTGACTGAAATTGAGGGATTTGAGCAAAACTCTGAAAAAGGCTGACAAAAGGACTGCTGATGCTGTTGGATTCTGACCTCCCTGCACTCGAAATGGATTTTCTGGAGCTACAGAACTCCAAATGGCGCGCTCTCAACGGCGTTGGAAAGTAGACATCCAGGGCTTTCCAGCAATATATAATAGTCCATACTTTATTCGAAGATTGACGACGTAACTTGGCGTTAAACGCCAAGTTCATGCTGCTGTCTGGAGTAAAACGCCAGAAAAACGTCATGATTCGGAGTTAAACGCCCAAACACGTCATAACCTGAAGTTTGACGCCAAGAAATGCCTCTACACGTGGATTGATCAAGCTCAGCCCAAACACACACCAAGTGGGCCCCGGAAGTGGATTTATGCATCAATTACTTACTCATGTAAACCCTAGGAGCTAGTTTATTATAAATAGGATGATTTACTAATGTATCAATCATCTTTGGTCTCAGTTTTGTTTTATTCTTCATCTTAGGAGATCATTGATCACGTTTTAGGGGGCTGGCCATTCGGCCATGCCTGAACCCTTTGCTTATGTATTTTCAACGGTGGAGTTTCTGCACACCATAGATTAAGGGTGTGGAGCTCTGCTGTACCTCAAGTATTAATGAAGTTCTATTTTCTTTTATTCGGTCTCTATCTTATTCTTATTCCAAGATATTCATTCGTACCCAAGAATATGATGAAGGTGATGAGTAAATAACCCTCATTATCATTCTCACTTATGAACGCGCGTGATTGACAACCACTTCCGTTCTACATGCAACAAGGCTTGGATGTGTATCTCTTAGATTCCCCAACAGAATCTTCGTGGTATAAGCTAGATAGATGGCGGCATTTATGAGGATCCGGAAAGTCTAACCTTGTCTGTGGTATTCCGAGTAGGATCCTGGGAATCCGGAAAGTCTAACCTTGTCTGTGGTATTCCGAGTAGGATCCTGGGAATCCGGAAAGTCTAACCTTGTCTGTGGTATTCCGAGTAGGATTCCGGTAATGAATGACTGTGACGTGCTTCAAACTTGCAACCTGCTGGGCGTTAGTGACAGACGCAAAAGAATCAAGGGATTCTATTCCAGTAGGAGCGGGAACCAACCGGTGATTGGCCGTACTGTGACAGAGTGCGTGAGCATTAGCTTTCACTGCGAGGATGGGATGTAGCCATCAACCATGGGTGATGCCTCCAGACTGATTAGCTGTGCGAGTGACAGCCGCATAGGATATTTTCCCGAGAGGATGAAAGTAGCCACAGCTGATGGTGAACCCCTATACACAGCTTGCCATGGAAAGGAGTAAGAAGGATTGAGTAGAAGCAGTGGGAAGGCAGACGTCCTTGGGCCATACAACACCTCCATTCACTTATCTGAAATTCTCACCAATGAATCTGCATAAGTATTTCTATCCTTTTTATTATTTATTTCTTTTTATCCTCGAACCCATAAATAAT
The DNA here is from genome assembly GCF_014773155.1 of Arachis stenosperma. NCBI lineage: Eukaryota > Viridiplantae > Streptophyta > Magnoliopsida > Fabales > Fabaceae > Arachis > Arachis stenosperma. Next base: position 12,704,648 of record NC_080379.1, read on the forward strand.
GTTTAATTCGCCTGACTGAGATCTACAAGGTGACCATAGCTTGCTTCATACCAACAATCTCTGTGGATTCGACCCTTACTCACGTAAGGTTTATTACTTGGACGACCCAGTACACTTGCTGGTTAGTTGAACGGAGTTGTGAAAATAAACAGTGCCCCAAGAGTATATTCATACAAGTACAAAGAACATAAGGATCACAATTTCGTCCACCAAGTTTTTGGCGCCGTTGCCGGGGATTGTTCGAGTATGGACAACTGACGGTTCATCTTGTTGCTCAGATTAGGTAATTTTCTTTTCAAAAATCTTTTTCAAAATTTTTCTTCTTATTTTTCGTGTTTTTAAACTTTATTTTCGAAAAATATTAATAAAAATACAAAAAAATTAGAAAATTATAAAAACCAAAAATATTTTGTGTTTCTTGTTTGAGTCTTGAGTCAATTTTTAAGTTTGGTGTCAATTGCATGCTTTTAAAATTTTTCTTGCATTTTTTCGAAAAATCCTTGCATTCATAGTGTTCTTCATGATCTTCAAGTTGTTCTTGATAAGTCCTCTTGTTTGATCTTGATGTTTTCTTGATTTGTGTTGTTTGTTGTTTTTCATGTGCATTTTTGCATCCATAATTTCCATGCATTAAAAATTTCTAAGTTTGGTGTCTTGCATGTTTTCTTTGCATTAAAAATTTTTCAAAATTATGTTCTTGATGTTCATCATGATCTTCATAGTGTTCTTGGTGTTCATCTTGACATTCATAGCATTCTTGCATGCATATTGTGTCTTGATCCAAAATTTTCATGTTTTGGGTCATTTTTGTGTTTTTCTTTAAAAATTTAAAAAAAAAAAATCAAAAATATCTTTTCCTTATTTCCCTCCAAAATTTCGAAATTTTGGGTTGACTTGGTCAAAAATTTTCAAAATTAGTTGTTTCTTACAAGTCAAGTCAAAATTTCAATTTTAAAAATCTTATCTTTTCAAAATCTTTTTCAAAAATCATATCTTTTTCATTTTTTTCCTATTTTTCGAAAATTTCAAAAATCTTTTTCAAATTATTTTCAAAATCTTTTTCTTATCTTTATATGTAATTTTCGAAAATTAGCTAACAATTAATGTGATTGGTTCAAAAATTTGAAGTTTGTTACTTTCTTGTTAAGAAAGGTTCAATCTTTAAGTTCTAGAATCTTATCTTGTAGTTTCTTGTTAGTTAAGTCTTTTTAAAAATTAAATCTTTTTCAAAATATCTTTTTCTTAAAACTTTTATTTTATCTTTATCTTATCTTTTTCAAAAATTTTATCTTTTTCAAAATTTGATTTCAAAATATCTTATCTAACTTCCTATCTTCTTATCTTTTTCAAAATTTGATTTTAAATCTTTTTCAATCAACTAACTAACTTTTTGTTTGTTTCTTATCTTTTTCAAAACCACATAACTACTTCTCTCTCTTCTATTTTCGAAAATATCTCCCTCCTTTTTCAAAAATTCTTTTTAATTAATTAATTGTTTCATGTTTTAATTTTAATTACATTTTGTCTTTGATTTTCGAAAATTACTAACCATCTTTTCAAATTTATTTTCGAATTCTTCCTTCTCTTCTCCTCTTCTATTTAATTAATTAATTACTAACACTTCTCTTCACCTCTCTTCCTCCATAAATCCGAAACCTTCCATCCCCATTCTTCTACCCCTTTCTTCTTCTACTAACATAAAGGAATCTCTATACTGTGACATAGAGGATTCCTCTTTCTATTCTTGTTCTCTTCTCTTTTTATATGAGCAGGAACAGGGATAAAGGCACTCTTGTTGAAGTTGATCCAGAACCTGAAAGGACTCTGAAGAAAAGATTAAGAGAAGCTAAATTACAACAACCCAAAAACATCTTTAAGAGAAACAACCTTTCAGAAATTTTCGAACAAGAGAAGGACATGGCAGAAGAAAATAATAATAATAATGCAAGGAGAATGCTTGGTGACTTCACAAAGCCAACATCCAAGTTTGATGGAAGAAGCATCTCCATTCCTGCCATTGGAACCAATGATTTTGAGCTTAAGCCTCAACTAGTTGCTTTAATGCAACAAAACTGCAAGTTTTATGGACTTCCATCTGAAGATCCTTACCAGTTTTTAACTGAGTTCTTGCAGATCTGTGACACTGTTAAGACAAATGGAGTTAATCCTGAAGTCTACAGACTCTTGCTTTTCCCTTTTGCTGTAAGAGACAGAGCTAGAGTATGGTTGGATTCACAACCCAAGGATAGCCTGGACTCATGGGATAAGCTTGTCACTGCATTCTTAGATAAATTCTTTCCTCCTCAAAAGCTGAGCAAGCTGAGAGTGGATGTTCAAACCTTCAAACAAAAAGATGGTGAATCCCTCTATGAAGCTTGGGAAAGATACAAGCAGCTGACCAAAAGATGTCCATCTGACATGTTTTCAGAATGGACCATATTAGATATATTCTATTATGGTCTCTCTGAATTTTCGAAAATGTCACTGGATCATTCTGCAGGTGGATCTATTCACCTGAAGAAAACGCCTGAAGAGGCTCAAGAACTCATTGACATGGTTGCAAACAACCAGTTTATGTACACCTCTGAGAGGAATTCCGTGAATAATGGGGTACCTCAGAAGAAAGGAGTTCTTGAAATTGATACTCTGAATGCCATACTGGCTCAGAACAAGGTGTTGACTCAACAGGTCAACATGATCTCTCAAAATCTGAATGGATTGCAATATGCATCCAACAGTACTAGAGAGGCAGCTTCTGAAGAAGCTTATGATCCTGAAAACCCTGCCATGGCAGAGGTTAATTACTTAGGTGAACCTTATGGAAACACCTACAACTCATCATGGAGAAATCATCCAAATTTCTCCTGGAAGGATCAACAAAAGCCTCAACAAGGCTTTAACAATGGTGGACGCAACAGGCTGAATAATAGTAAGCCATATCCATCATCTTCTCAGCAACAGACAGAGAACTCTGAACAAAACAATTCTAATTTAGCCAATATAGTCTCTGATCTGTCAAAGGCCACTTTCAGTTTCATGAATGAAACAAGATCCTCCATTAGAAATTTGGAGGCACAAGTGGGCCAGCTGAGTAAGAAAGTTATTGAAACTCCTCCTAGTACTCTCCCAAGCAATACAGAAGAGAATCCAAAAGGAGAGTGCAAGGCCATTGATTTAATCAAAGTGGCCGAATGCACAAGGGAGGAGGAGGACGAAAATCCCAGTGAGGAAGACCTCCTGGGACGTTCCTCAAGCATGAAGGAGTTTCCTATTAAGGATCCTGAGGAATCTGAGGCTCATCTAGAGACCATAGAGATTCCTTTAAATCTCCTTCTGCCATTCATGAGCTCTGAAGAATATTCATCCTCTGAAGAGAATGAAGATGTGACTGGAGAGCAAGTTGCTCAATACTTAGGAGCTATCATGAAACTGAATACCAAGCTGTTTGGTAATGAGACTTGGGAAAGTGAACCTCCCTTGCTCATTAGTGAACTAGATACTTGGATTCAGAGAACTCTACCTCAAAAGAGACAAGACCCTGGCAAGTTCTTAATACCTTGCACCATTGGCACCATGAGCTTTGAAAAAGCTCTATGTGATCTTGGGTCAGGGATAAATCTTATGCCACTCTCTGTAATGGAGAAGCTGGGAATCATTGAGGTACAACCTGCCTTGTTCTCATTACAATTGGCAGATAAGTCCATAAGACAAGCTTATGGAATAGTAGAGGACGTGCTAGTAAGGGTTGAAGGCCTTTACATCCCCACTGATTTCATAATCCTAGACACTAGGAAAGAAGATGATGAATGCATCATCCTAGGAAGACCTTTCCTAGCCACAGCAGGAGCTGTGATAGATGTCAACAGAGGAGAGTTAGTCCTTCAATTGAATGGGGACTACCTTGTGTTTAAGGCACATGGCCATCCCTCTGTGACAAAAGAGAGTAAGCATGAAGAGCTTCTCTCAGTTCAAGGTCAAGAAGACCCCACACAGTCAAACTCTAAGTTTGGTGTTGTGAGGCCACAACCAAACTCTAAGTTTGGTGTTCAAACCCTATATCCAAACTCTAAGTTTGGTGTTGGGAATACCACACTTAAGCTGACCTAATCACCTTGTGGCTCCATGAGAGCCATTGTCAAGCTATTGACATTAAAGAAGCGCTTGTTGGGAGGCAACCCAATTTTATTTATCTAATTTTATTTTATTTTGTTTCTTTGTTATTTTTGTGTTTAATTAGGTACATGATCATGAGGAGTCACGAAAAAAATCAAAAAAATTAAAAACAGAGTCAAAAACAGAAGAAAAAAATTTTTCACCCTGGAGGACGCACGGGCTGGCGTTCAACGCCCAGAAGGTGCATCTGGCCGGCGTTCAACGCCAGAACAGAGCACCATTCTGGCGCTGAACGCCCAAAACAAGCAACAACCTGGCGTTAAACGCCAGGATGGTGCACAGAAAGGACAAACTGGCGCTGAACGCCAGGAACAAGCATGAAACTGGCGTTCAACGCCAGAAACAAGCATCACATGGGCGTTTAACGCCCAGAACATGCACAAATGGGCGTTTGAACGCCAGGATGATGCATGGAGGCATGTTACATGCCTATATGGTGAAGGAATGGTATTTGTTTTCACCTCAGGATCTGTGAACCTCACAGGATCCCCACCTACCTCGCCCTCTCTCTCTCCATTCATGGTCATCCCTTCTGTTCTTCATTCACCACTCACTCTTTCCCATAAACCCCACTCACCTTCACAATTCAACTTCTCCTTCCCACCCAATCCCACCCATATAGCCGAATTCATCTCCCCTCACTCACCTCCATTTTTCTTCTTCTTCTTCTTCTCTTCTTTCTTCTTCTCTTGCTCGAGGGCGAGCAATATTTTAAGTTTGGTGTGGTAAAAGCATAGCTTTTTTTGCTTTTCCATTACCATTAATGGCACCTAAGGCCAGAGAAACCTCAAAGGGAAGACAAAAGCTTCCACCTCTGAGTTATGGGAGATGGAAAGACTAAAAATATAAGCCGTCATAGCTCAGTGGTAGAACATGTGGCTGCAAATCAAGAGATCCCTAAGATACCTCAGGGGATAAGTTATCATCCACACAAATATTGGAAGCAACTAAGGGTGGAACATCATGAGCACTCCATCATTCTCCAAGAAATAAAAGAAGATCAAAGAGCAATGAGGGAGGAGCAACAAAGGCAAGGAAGGGACATAGAAGAGTTGAAGAACATCATTGGTCCTTCAAGAAGAAGACGCCACTAAAAGGTGGATTCATTCCTTGTTCTTTATTTCTTTCTGTTTTCGGTTTTTAATTATTGTGTTTATCCATGTTTTGTGTCTTTATTTCATGATCATTAGTATGTAACCATGCCTTAAAGCTATGAATAAATTCCATTAATCCTTCACCTTTCTTAAAAAGAAAAATGTTTTAATCCAAAAAAACAAGAAGTACATAATTTTCGAAATTATTATTGAATTTAGTTTAATTATATTGATGTGGTGACAATGATTTTGTTTTCTGAATGAATGAATGAACAGTGCATATGTCTTTTGATCTTGTTGTTTATGAGTGTTAAAATTGTTGGTTCTTGAAAGAATGAGGAACAAAGAGAAATGTTATTGATGATCTGAAAAAAATTCATGAAATTGATTCTTGAAGCAAGAAAAAGCAGTGAAAAAGGAAGCTTGCGAAAAAAAAAAATTAAATGGAGCTAAAAAGAGTATATAGAAAAAGAAGGAGCAGTAGAAAAAGCCAATAGCCCTTAAAACCAAAAGGCAAGGGTAAAAAAGATCCAAGGCTTTGAGCATCAATGGATAGGAGGGCCTAAGGAAATTAAATCCAGGCCTAAGCGGCTAAATCAAGCTGTCCCTAACCATGTGCTTGTGTCATGAAGGTCCAAGTGAAAAGCTTGAGACTGAGTGGTTAAAGTCGTGATCCAAAGCAAAAGAGTGTGCTTAAGAGCTCTGGACACCACTAACTGGGGACTTTAGCAAAGCTGAGTCACAATCTGAAAAGGTTCACCCAATTATGTGTCTGTGGCATTTGTGTATCTGGTGGTAATACTGGAAGACAAAGTGCTTAGGGCCACAGCCAAGACTCAAAAGTAGCTGTGTTCAAGAATCAACATGCTTAACTAGGAAAGTCAATAACACTATCAAAAAAATTCTAAGTTCCTAGAGATACCAATCACTCTGAACTTCAAAGGAAAAAGTGAGATGCCAAAACTGTTCAGGAGCAAAAAGCTACAAGTCCCGCTCATGTAATTAAATTAATATTCATTGATATTTTGGACTTTATAGTATATTCTCTTCTTTTTATCCTATTTGATTTTCAGTTGCTTGGGGACAAGCAACAATTTAAGTTTGGTGTTGTGATGAGCGGATAATTTATACGCTTTTTGGCATTGTTTTTATATAGTTTTTAGTAAGTTTAAGCTACTTTTAGGGATGTTTTTCTTAGTTTTTATGTTAAATTCACATTTCTGAACTTTACTATGAGTTTGTGTGTTTTTCTGTGATTTCAGGTAAATTCTGACTGAAATTGAGGGATTTGAGCAAAACTCGGAAAAAGGCTGACAAAAGGACTGCTGATGCTGTTGGATTCTGACCTCCCTGCACTCGAAATGGATTTTCTGGAGCTACAGAACTCCAAATGGCGCGCTCTCAACGGCGTTGGAAAGTAGACATCCAGGGCTTTCCAGCAATATATAATAGTCCATACTTTATTCGAAGATTGACGACGTAACTTGGCGTTAAACGCCAAGTTCATGCTGCTGTCTGGAGTAAAACGCCAGAAAAACGTCATGATTCGGAGTTAAACGCCCAAAACACGTCATAACCTGAAGTTTGACGCCAAGAAATGCCTCTACACGTGGATTGATCAAGCTCAGCCCAAACACACACCAAGTGGGCCCCGGAAGTGGATTTATGCATCAATTACTTACTCATGTAAACCCTAGGAGCTAGTTTATTATAAATAGGATGATTTACTAATGTATCAATCATCTTTGGTCTCAGTTTTGTTTTATTCTTCATCTTAGGAGATCATTGATCACGTTTTAGGGGGCTGGCCATTCGGCCATGCCTGAACCCTTTGCTTATGTATTTTCAACGGTGGAGTTTCTGCACACCATAGATTAAGGGTGTGGAGCTCTGCTGTACCTCAAGTATTAATGAAGTTCTATTTTCTTTTATTCGGTCTCTATCTTATTCTTATTCCAAGATATTCATTCGTACCCAAGAATATGATGAAGGTGATGAGTAAATAACCCTCATTATCATTCTCACTTATGAACGCGCGTGATTGACAACCACTTCCGTTCTACATGCAACAAGGCTTGGATGTGTATCTCTTAGATTCCCCAACAGAATCTTCGTGGTATAAGCTAGATAGATGGCGGCATTTATGAGGATCCGGAAAGTCTAACCTTGTCTGTGGTATTCCGAGTAGGATCCTGGGAATCCGGAAAGTCTAACCTTGTCTGTGGTATTCCGAGTAGGATCCTGGGAATCCGGAAAGTCTAACCTTGTCTGTGGTATTCCGAGTAGGATTCCGGTAATGAATGACTGTGACGTGCTTCAAACTTGCAACCTGCTGGGCGTTAGTGACAGACGCAAAAGAATCAAGGGATTCTATTCCAGTAGGAGCGGGAACCAACCGGTGATTGGCCGTACTGTGACAGAGTGCGTGAGCATTAGCTTTCACTGCGAGGATGGGATGTAGCCATCAACCATGGGTGATGCCTCCAGACTGATTAGCTGTGCGAGTGACAGCCGCATAGGATATTTTCCCGAGAGGATGAAAGTAGCCACAGCTGATGGTGAACCCCTATACACAGCTTGCCATGGAAAGGAGTAAGAAGGATTGAGTAGAAGCAGTGGGAAGGCAGACGTCCTTGGGCCATACAGCACCTCCATTCACTTATCTGAAATTCTCACCAATGAATCTGCATAAGTATTTCTATCCTTTTTATTATTTATTTCTTTTTATCCTCGAACCCATAAATAATGTTTAATTCGCCTGACTGAGATCTACAAGGTGACCATAGCTTGCTTCATACCAACAATCTCTGTGGATTCGACCCTTACTCACGTAAGGTTTATTACTTGGACGACCCAGTACACTTGATGGTTAGTTGAACGGAGTTGTGAAAATAAACAGTGCCCCAAGAGTATATTCATACAAGTACAAAGAACATAAGGATCACAATTTCGTCCACCAGCCTCCAAATTAAACAAACTCCTAGTGGTACTTTTATTCACCAAGGAAAGTATGCAAAAGAACTTATCAAAAAGTTTGGCCTAGAAAATTCTAAACCAATGGGAACACCAATGCATCCAAACAATAAACTTGAAAAAGATGATGATGGCAAAGATGTGGATGAAACACGGTATAGGGGAATGATTGGTTCATTAATGTATCTTACCTCCTCTAGACCGGATATTGTTCAAAGTGTGGGTGTATGTTCAAGATTTCAATCTCACCCAAAAGAATCCCATCTTTCGGCTGTTAAGCGCATCATTAGATACATTAAGGGAACAAGTGATTATGGCTTGTGGTATCCAAAATCTGATGACTTCTGTGCAGTAGGGTTTTGTGATGCAGATTATGCGGGAGATAGAGTGGATAGAAGGAGCACCTCCGGCATGTGTTGCTTCCTTGGAAGCTCACTCAACATGTGGTCAAGCAAAAAACAAGCCACAGTAGCTCTATCCACAGCTGAAGCTGAATACATATCCGCCTCTGCATGTTGCTCACAATTAATTTGGTTAAAAACGTAGTTGGAAGATTACAAATTAAAGATCAATAGTATACCATTATTTTGTGATAACATGAGTGCTATAAATATTTCAAAAAATTCGGTTTTGCACTCAAGAACAAAGCACATTGAAATCAAATATTATTTTATTAGAGAACATGTGCAAAAAGGTACTATTGATATTCAATTTGTAAAATCTGAAGATCAACTTGCTGACATTTTTATAAAACCCCTCTGTGAAGACAGATTCTATTCACTAAGAAAAAGCTTGGGAATATTTGATTTAAGCTCTATTGAAAATTTGTAAAAATCTAACTCTGCTCAGTTTTGTCTCGTAGGAATGGACGAGATAAAAATACAAGCTTGTTGGAGAAGCTGTAATTAAGGGGGAGGCTGTGCAGAATTTATCTCTCATGGGCCCCACAAGATCTCTTTGACCCCACCTTGACCTTTTGCTAGTTCCTCATCTTATGATGATTAAAATCTTTTTGTTGTCTTATCAAATCTTTTTGGAAGTGGTTATTGTCAAATCAAATCCCTCTCTTCATCTAATCCCTTGATTCTAGGAAACCACTTTTTCAAATTCTTGAAAAACTCCTTGGTTAATAACCGCGCCATGATGATCATTAACTTCTCCCACTATCTCTTTCCAATCAACATTTAATGCACCTCTAACTTCCTTCCACTCACCACACTCTTCGGCCATCTCTTCTTCTTCCAACCCCATATCTTCTCTTCATCGTGAAAAAGAAAACAGCTCCTAGGAAAAGTGAACGCATTCGCCTTTCTCAAAAGACATCCACTCCACTGACCCACACTCATATCCATATTCATTCTACATCTTCATCTTCTCCCTCACCACCATCCAAATATACGGCCACCATGAGAAAGAAAGTAATTGTCCACAAAAGCTCAGGCCGAGGCAAAAACAAGGAGCCAAGTGTTGAGGAAGAATCATCTCACACCTCACCCATTGCATCACCACCACCATCACCGAAAAAAACCACACCTGGGAAAAGTGCTCAGAAATCAAAAGGATTCGTTCTACACAACACCACCGAGCCTGCCAACTTGGAATCCATGGAATTCAAGAACAAGTTCAGCAAAACCCATTCCCATTATGATCCTGCCAGATTCAACTCCTGCGCCTCATTTGAGTTCTACAAAGATGTTCTGCAAAAGCGTCACCTCTGTCCAACCTACCTTGTCAACCTTGAGACTCTCGCCAACAAGGGAATAAATGTCTCTCCTCTCTTCGAACTGCTTCAATAGACTCCTCTGCTTCACATTCAAAAGCCAGTTTATCCAGATCTGGTTCGTGAGTTCTACGCCAACATGAGACTTATTGATGGCACCATCCATTCATATGTGAAAAGATTTCACATCACTCTTCACACTGCCACCATTGGAACTGCCTTGGGATACAAAGATGAAAGACCGAGAGCATACATGGCCGAAAGGTGGGACTCACAAGTCGGCGTCACCCATAGGGTTGTTCTTCAATACATATGTGAGCATTTCTCAGGCTTGGATGGAAATGTTCCTACCCACAAGGCCTTAGGTTCCACCAACTCATTACTTCACAGGATCATCACCCACATCTTGACTCCTCAAAGCGGGTTTCACAAATGAGTAATATATTCTGACTCCCTCATCTTATTTGCACGTATTACATCTACTCCCATTTCTTTTGGTTATATTATGATCCGCCATATGTGATACTCGGTCAAGAGCACCAAAAAGGCAAATCTGCCCTATGGTATGTTCTTAACCAGTATCTTTGAATTCTTTAAAGTTGACCTTTTGAATGAGGCAGTAGAGAACAAAGTGTCAATGGTCAAAGGAGGTGGAGCAGTTAAAGGAACCAAAAGCAATAAATTCATGGCTTTAGAAAGTGAGTTTGAGGGCAGACTTGAGTCCTCTAAGACCACCGAGTCTATCAAAGAAATTCTTACAGAATTTTCAAATATGTCAGAAGTCATGGTACAATCTCATAAGGCTGCACGTAAACTAGCATATGAATATGAAAGAGCATGGATGAGATGCAAAGATAGAATAGGTCTAATGCTGGAAAACTTGGAGAAAAATTTGGGAGTTGATAATGAAGAAGATGAAGGAGAATCTGATCTGCATTTATCTGATGATTAAATTTCTGTTTAAGTTTAGGATATTGGCTTAATTAGGCTCAATCTGTTTCTCTGTTTTGTGTTAAGATACTGCTATAACTCTGAGATATTCTGTGATACTCTGTTTTGTTTGGTTATATCTTGCATATCTTGTTTTCTATGACAGAATTTTGATTGCAGGTGCCCCTTTGATGACAAAAGGGGGAGAATAAATGTTGAAAAATTGAAACTGGAAAACAGGGGATGAAATTCTCTACCTTGAGAATTCATGATCACCTTTGTCAATGATTGATGCTAATAATACATTCGGTTTTATCTTGATTGCGGCCATTATTTGATGTTTATCTTGGTAAAATGAGTGTTTACTGTGTTTATAATACTTTTGACTTACCTTGATAAAATAATTTTTGCTGGATTTATTTTTGGCAGCTCCTTTAGGTTCTTAATGATGAAAGTTGCTGTGTTTGGAAAGATTATATCATGCTTGAAAAATATTTATCATACCAAGATTGCGCTGATTTACTGGAAATTTTTTTAGAACAGCAAGTCTTTTGTTAAAAACAGATTTTGATTGATTATGGCATGATTGAGCAGAAAAATTAAAATTGTGATAGCAAATAAGTTTTGTATATCATTCAAATCTGCTCATATATCAAGCATTTAGCATCATGGAATAAATATGCTAAATAACATTGTTACTTGAAGCTTGATTAAAATGCTACAGGTTAGTGCTTCCCTTGGTAAAATAAGCATACATTAAGGGGGAGCCATGTGACAATTTGAAAGGGGAAAAAATTCAAAATTCAAAGGGAGTATTCTTTACTCAATCTTAAATTTCTTTCCATTTCAATTTTAATAATGTTTGTCATCAAGGGGGAGATTGATGAGTTTGGAAAACTCTAAATTAACATTTGTGATGACTAAACATTATTAATTTAATTAATAGAAAAAACATTAATTCATATGGGCTGATTAATTTAATTTTTGCAAATACAGGTTTTGATTGGGCCGGAAGATGTTTGCTAGCCCAAAACACATTCAGCAGTGATTTAAAGTTTTATTAATCACTATGGCTGAATTGATTATCATATTACATGGGTCAGGATGAATTTTGTAGTTGCAAGCCCAAATCAAAATCTATAGCTGTGTTGAATGTTTCCTATTTTATTGGGGCTGAATTATTATTATGGGCCAAGTAGAGATATTATTGTCACAAGCCCAAGACTTTGGTAGTTGTCCCAAATGCATGGTCCGAAGAATAATCCATCAGGAAAGCAAATGTTATCATTTGCCTTGTGTCTTCCAACGGATCTCATTCCTTTTCTTAGATGGATTTCAAATTTAATTTGCTAGCATTGGAAACATGAGAGAGATTATCATTGATATGATTGATGGCATTGAAAGCTACACGTTTCTCAGGGAAGTAAAAGTAACTTTTACCAATTAATTGGTTTAACTCATTTAATTGCTTACCTTCCAAGTTGTTTCTTCTCTCTCATCTCTCTCTTCTTTTCGGACAATACCCAGGAAACCATAGAAGTAAAAATGAGCTACCAAAGGAAAAGAAAAGCAAGTCTAAAGACCATCATAATGATGGCAAGAAAACATATCAAAATAAAAGTATGTTGTGGCTGAAATTTTTACCAAAAATGGTAAGATTTGGTGAGGTAATCCCGAGCTCTATATACTCAAAAAGAAAGAAGAAGATTCGGCCAGCAAGGAGGAGATTCTTGGAGGCATGGCTTGTCTCTGATTCTGCTCAACCACCACAGGAAGTAGCTAGAGTGGCGAAGTGATGGAAGAGGCAGAGATTGGAGCAGATGAAACCATCATCATCATGAAGCATCAATGGCCAGAAATCCATCTTGGAGAGCAAGCCAAGGATGGAGAGCTCGGATTGATGAAGAGTGATGACCAAGGAAGAACTAGAGGTATTTGCATGAGTTACTTCTTCTCTCTCTGTGGCCGAACCGGTTCTGTTTTTAAGGAAAAGAAGTTAAGCTTGGTTTTGGTTTTCAACTGTGAAGGCTTCTCCTCTCTATAAAAGGGGTGAACAGTCACGGTTTGAAAAGAAGGAAAAAGTATGAGAGTGCAAGGCACAGTGTTCTCAAAGCTACCTGAGCTAACAGATTTCTCTTCTCCTTCAATGTATTTTGTTTTGTATTTTTCTGTTTAATTTTGTCATGTCTTGAGTCTCATGGAAAAAGGCAAACAGTGATGTTTGTATGAAAAAGTCATAGAGCGAAAAAAGGCAGAGAGTGCAAAATTAAAAGAAAAAGCCATAGATGTCATTAGAGTTCCTTTGTTCATCTATGTTGTGTTTCATGATTCTGTGGGAATCTCCTTGTAAGTTGGGTTAGCACTTTACAGTTTGTAATCAGGTTGATTATAGTGAAATTCCATCATGGTTGTGATGGAGACTGGATGTAAGCTGCATTGCACTTAGCAGCTGAACCAGGATATATCTAAGTGTAATTCTCTTTCTCTCCTACTCCATTTCTGTTTCTACTGTCCAGGAGCAAAAACAAAAAATATCTCGTGCCAAATGACGAGACAAAAATAAAAGTCTCGTGGCTAGAGACGAGACAAAAACAGAAAAGTCTCCTCAAAGACTAGAAAGTGTAATCAAGCAAAAAGGGGGCTAAGATTCAACCCCCCTTCTCTTAGCCACTGAAACCATCAGTCTACCTAGCAGAACTATCCAATTTATGTGAAAATTCTCTTGTGACTATTAGGAGTTTAAAAAATTTTAAGTGTTTTTTGTTTTTTTTGTATAGAATGAATCTCTTGTTCTAATTTATTTATTGTTTTAATTTTGTTGTTTAAATGAATGTAGATCATTATTAAACAAAAATAGATTATACTGAGGACTTTTTTTTTCCATAACACTACAAAAAAACTTTGGTTAAAATAGTTGTTTCTTTGGATAATTATGGCAATTTTAACTGTCAAGATTATCAAGAACCACATTTTTTTTAAAAAAAGGGCATAATTTTAAGTTCTATTTTAGAAGTTTAACCGGATAAAATGATTATATTATTACTCTTTTTTTTTATAATAACACAACAACGAACATGTACACATAAAACCATCTTTTTGAAAATCGAATTGGACTGGTCAATTCGATCGAATTAATTGAAAATCGGTCATCTGACTGGTTCGGTTGACGTTGAGAACCACCTGGTAAAAAATTATTTTGAAAATCGGTTGAACTAACAGTTAATCGATAAATCAATAGAACCAGTCATATTTTTTTAGGATTACCAATTCGGTGGTATACCCTCAAAATAGTGTCGTTTTGATTTAAAATAAAAAACAAATATGATTTTAGAGGACCGAGATACACCAATTCCCACCCCTTTCTCTTTCTGACTCAAACCCAACCCTAAACCTTGTTGGAACCCAACCACCATCCCTCTTTATAGTCATCGCCGAACTCTTATCCTCCAGTAGAGGGTGTTGTCGCTGGATAGACCGTGGGTGTTGTTATCGTCTATGGAAGGTTTGCTTAGCCCTCTTCTCATCGTTCTTCTTCTCCTCGCTGTCACATGAAGGTCTGCATAGAGCTCGTGGCATCACCGTCGCGAAGGGATGCTCGGTCATCGTCTCTTTGAGAGCTCTTTTTGTCTTTGTTCGAGCTCAGTGTTCCTCTTCGAGCTCTCTGTTACTCTCTGTCCAAACTCACTTTCCTTCCTCCGTTGTCTTCGCTTCCCATTCCTCTGTTGCCATCACTTCCCTTCCTCCTTCGCCACCGGTAAGCATTATTGCTTCAATTTATTTTTGTTTGTTTTGTACTTTTGTTAATAATACTCATTCTAAGTTGCTGGATTTACTGATTCTGAGTTGCTGAGGTAATAATACTGATGTTATTAATTTTTGCTTATTCTGAGTTGTTGAATTTCTGAAATAATGGTTGAATTGAATTATTCTATTAAATTTTGTTGCTGAGTTAATTTTATTGATGGTTAATTTTTTTTAGTTTTATGTTGAAGATAGAACAATATTGTCCAACTGCCAGAAGACAATGTTGTTCAAGAATCCCAAAGGGTTCTTCTTGAAGAAAATTTTATCCAACTTGGTAATATTTTGCTGTGAAGTATGACAAAAATCACAAGGCGCAATATACATGTATCTTTTGTTTGAATACTTACAATAGAAGGAAGATACATAGAATAAAATATCACCTTACAAAAATTCTTGGACAAATTAAAGTTTGTAACAAAGTGATTGAAGATGTTGAACTTCAATCAAAAGGTTTTTGGAAAAAAATAAAAAAATATATGAAAAAATTTTGCTGAAGATTGTTATGATGTGAAAATACAAGCACAAAAAAAGTGTGAATTGCCTAACTTTGTACAATCTTCGGTTTATGCAACAATGAAAGACAAAGGAAAGAGAAGAGCTATTGTTGTTACACCAATTGATAGGTATTTTAAGAAAAGAACTACTCCAAGGTCTCAACCAACCTTAAAAAGTGTCTTGGCCAGTAGACAGATTGTGCACAAGGCTAAGTTGAGGCTTGCGAAATAGATCATTGATACACGTATTTCATTCAATGTAATTCAATCACCTTATTTTTAACCTACCTAGATGGTATTATTGTTGCAATTGGACCTGGTTTTAAGAGACCGACATATGTTGAAATGAGAGTTAAAGAGTGTCAGTTGCTTGTTGAAAGTTATAGGAACTCATGAAAAAATACCGGTTGTACACTAATGGCAGATGGTTGAACTGATCAAAGGCAACACACCTTAATTAACTTTTTAGTTTATTGTCCTACTGGTATGTCATTTGTTAAATCTGTTGATGTTTCTAATATGATAAAAATTGTTGATACCTTATTTAATTTATTTGCTGATGTTATTGAGTGGGTTGGACCTAGTAACATTGTACATGTAGTTACTAATAATGCTGCGAATTATGTATATGCTAAAGAATTCATTTATAAAAAGTATCTAAATATTTTTTAGTCTCCTTGTGTTGTCTATTGTGTCAATCTTATTTTGAAAGATATAACAAGTATTCTTCACATAGTTGACCTTGTCTCCTATCCTTCAAAGGTAACTGTATTTGTTTACAATCATATGATCTTCTTGTCTTGGCTTAGAAAAATATAAAGTTGGAAAAAAATTGTTCGACCAGGAGTCACACGTTTTGTCACTATTTTCATTTCTTTGAAAATTATATATGATCATAAAGAAGATTCGCAAGCATTGATGGTGGGAAAATTTTTCGCTTCTCATAAATTAGCCAAAAGTGCTAATAGGAAGATTGTTAGTTTAATTGTCTTGGATAATAAATTTTAGCAAGATTGTGTTATTACTGTGAAAATTATTGATCCTCTTATTAAGTTGTTGAAGATTGTTGATGCTGATGAGAAATCCTCTTTGAGATATGCATGTATAAAGGCATGCAAAGAGGCAAAAATGCTATCAAGACAATGTTTAAAAATTGAAAAGTTGTATACACACATTACAAGTATCTTGAAAATACGGTGAGATAAGCATTTGAAGTGTTATCTCCATGCAATGGCTTATTTTTTAAATCTAACATTTTTTTTGTAGTGAAAGTTTTGTTGAGAATGTAAATATTTTGAAGCCTTTACTTAATTTAGTTGATGTTGATAACTTTGCAATGACTCGGTTATTGCAATGCAAGAGATACAATTGTATTGATATCGTAAAAAGAGTTTTAAGAGGGAAAGTGCTTTAAGAGTACAAAAAGACTCGAACATGATAAGTTATTTTATTTCTAATTTCAATTTACGATCAAATTGACATTCAAAGTATTGATACGACAGATTTTTGGGTAATGGCACATGAAGATGTGGTCCTGAGTATACAGTGTTAACTTTGAATTCTTCTTGACTTTTTATTCTATTTTATTAGATGGAGGAGATATGAAAGTTGATGTGAATATGCCATATATTGAAATTGATTTTTCAAATGCGACTTATTTTGGCGGTACTTCTAAAGATGTGATTTTGGATTACCTACTTATGATAGAGATATTGAAACATTTAATGATAATTATGATTTGTGATGAGTAATGCCTTTGATTAGTTAAAAATTTATTTGTTAATGTTGTTTCTTTTGGTAATAGAATATTATTATGTATTTGTCATTTATGTGGGTTTTGATTTTTTTTTAGTTATAAACTTTGATATTTGAAATTGTTTGTAAACTTTTAATATTAAATTACAGATAATTCATTATATGAAAATATAAAATTTTGAATTTTATTAGTTTAGAAATTATTAAATTTAAATATTTAAAATTATATATAAAATTGTTAATATTTTTATTTTATATTTAATTAAATCGATTAAACTCTGATTGAACCCATCAATTACTTGACTGGTTCGGTTTTTGTAACCTTGCATAAAACCTCAATTCATTTCAATAAAAAAAAAATCTCAAATTCATGACCTAAAAATAAATTGTAGTGGCGATTACCATATAATTAAACAAAAGTAGTAACAATTAGCATGGAACAATTACCATAATGAACGAATATTATGACAGTTTTATAAAACTGCCGTAACGTTGATGTCATTTTATAAATTTTGTTTTGTAGTGTAAAATTGCGTACGTAAGATTTTTTTTATGTCATTGTCAAATAAAATTATGTTATTTAAGTGTATATATAGACATTTGTAAAACAACATCGTTTGTATGAAGGGGTTTTCTCCATTGAATTGGTAGTATTTATGTATTTGTTAATATAAAATTATTTATTCACATTTAATCAATTGTTATCGTATATATAGATACAGGTCACTAACTTTCATATTTATTACTATCTCAAAATGAAATCACTTTTTATAAAGTTACGCGTTTAAACTGCAGAATGAGTTGTTACTTTACTTGATTATTTGCAATATGTTGGATTATCCATATTGCATCATTAGAGTACTAGTGGCACAACCATAATTCTAACACTAAGAGGGTTAAGATTAAAAATAAAGTATAATTAATCTTTTTTTTTCAAAATCTAATAATATTTTAAAATTTATCTTTACTATAATTAAGTTATTAGTATTTATAAATTTTTTGTTTGAAAAATAAAAATAAATAAATTCAAATAAAAAATTGTTTAAAAAATACTTATCTAAAAAAATCTCAAAATAAATTATATTTGACACATTTTTTTTTACACAATAGCAAATTCTATTAAGAAAGGAAAAACTATATTTACACTTTTTTTTTTTTTACATTTTTAAGTGCACACCTTTTTTTATGGTATCCTGAACCTTTTGTTAATTAGATACATATTGCAAACTTAAAATGTATCAAGTGAGTAAATATACATATTACATTATAGTAATATAAGGTCATTACACTTTTTAATTAACATCAGCTAACTTATTTAAAATTATTTTATTTATTTTAAATTATAAATTTTTTATCTTAAATCTTAAATTATGAATCTAACTTTTAAAATTAACTTATTAGAATATAATTAGGATCAATTAGTATTATTTAATATATCTGAATAATACTAATTGATCCTAATTATATTCTAACATAAATAACTAAAAATTGATTCACTATATTTTTTTATTACATTATTGCATTAAAAATAATAATTATTTTTGAAACAACCAATAATTTCTCTAAGATCAAATAGGTAAGAAAGAAAATTCCATTTCTATATTGAGAAGTATCTCCCTTACTTTGTTTAATAAGAAAATTCCATTTCTATATTGAGAAGCATCTCCCTTACTTTGTTTAATTTCTTTCTTAAAAAGTAACACCCGAACAAAAATGAAAATATTGAAAGAAGATGAAGACATGCATTAATTAACTCATGGTCCCGCGCCATGCATGCAGTCTTCGTTTCTCGTTTCCAAATTACAAATGCATTGAGGGAGAAAAGACCTACCTGACCATGCGGAACTCGTGGTCTAATTTTTTTTTTCACTAAAAATAGGAGATTCGAATTCGCAACCTCTTAAATAAATATGAAAAATTTATATTATTTAAATTATAACTCATTATTATTGGCTTCGTGGTCCAATATTTTGTTAGAAAAAATATATACTATTTAATCTCTAAAATTTTATTTATGAGTTTGATACTTAAACAAAAAAAAGCTAACAAGAAGTCAACAACAACATTTAAGCTAGCAAGAAGTCCACACAATAACATTTAGATCTTAAAATTAGGTGAAAATTCAGGTGCAGTTGACTTGATGTGAAGTTGATAGTTAAGAACCGTTAGACGAAAATTTAGTCAAATCAATTAAATCATCTAACGACTCTCAATTATCAACTTCACATAAAATCGACTGCACCTGAATTTTTATCTTAAAATTATTAATTTTTACTCAAAATTTCTGGCTATAACTTATTTTATATATATCTTTTTACCGGGTAAATTTCCTTTCCCTTTTTTTGTCTGTTTTTCTTCTTTATAATTATTTCATTCTTCTCTTTTTTTTTAATATATTTTTTTCATTTTTTTCTCTTCGACCACATTCTCTATTATTTATGTTGTCTCATTTCCTTTACAATCCCTTCATTTATTTTTTCTTCATATTCATTTTTTTCCCTTCATTATTTTCATGTTCGTGCATATTCATTCAGTTCTGTTTATCTTCAAAAACGTAATGCATATTAAATCTTTTTATTTTTTTAGGAATTCAATTAAGAAACCAACTTCATTATTTTCATGTAATGCATATTAATTATTATCCTTTTCATTTTAAATTTTTGAGTTCTAAATCATGAATGCTAAATTTTAATAAATCTCAAAAGATAAAAGTTTTTACAATTAAAAATAGGCCAATGTTAATTAATTAAAAGTTAATTCTTTAGACTAATTCTTTTTTGTTAATCATGCATCTTTGTTTCTTTCTACGGTGCATGTTTACTTTTTTAATCAATAGAAAAATAATTTGTTAAAGGGTATTTTAGAAAATAAAATTTAATCACAAAAAGATAAAATTTTTGTTAAAAGATATTTTTATAAAAAATAATTTATTTTTTTTGAAAAATAAATAAAATTAACATTAGTTAACCCAAAAAAATTAAAATAGATTAAATATGAGATTTTTTAAAAGTTATAAAGGAGGAAAATGTATATTTTACAAATAAAAAAAAGAAAAATGTCATTTTAACATCTCTTAAGAGAGAAAAGTGAAATCTTCTCTAAAATTAAACTATATATATTCATATTCTTGCTATATAGTATATATAACTATAATAATTATAATGGCTATATATACAATTTAGTAATATTTAAAGAGAAATGCTATACGACTACCAAAATTTATTATTTTTTGTCATTATTTTTAAACTTTTAGTTATTAATTAATTTAATTTTTTTAGTCTAATAATTTAACAACATACTTTATCTCGCACTTTTATACAAGTCATATATAATATTCTTCGTATTTAAAAAGTATTACTAAAATTAAATAATGCTTTCTTACAATTTGACAACGTCTTTTAACTTATAAAAAAAATATATTTTTAAATGTAAAAAATTGCAAACTTTAAATTTTAGCAATATTTTTTAAAATATTATTAAAATTATATAATATGCAATTATAGCCAGGGTAGTCATAAGCATGATAGGCATAGCGATATGTGTGTGTGTGCAAAAAAATGAAAAAGGAAAAAAATGTATTACCATGAGACCATAAGCAAAGATTTGGATGCCATTGTTTCCAAGGGAAGAGGCAGCAAGCTCAAGATTACCAAGATGGCCTGAGAAAATTTGTGTTGACATAGACATAACATAGTTGATGACATACACTATAACTGCAGGGGCAGCAAGGTAAAATAGCAGCTTGAACTCAATCCACGTGGCCGCTCCAAGTCTCTTTGAACGAGGAACACTTGTGTCCGACAGGATCCTCTCAAGTTCACCATTATTTGATTCATCAAAATCATGCTTTGAAGAACTAAATGATGATAAACATGGTGATGGTGGTGTTGAAGGGAGATTTTCTGAAGCAGAACCCATATATAATGATTGAACTTTGAACCCACAGCGACAATAATTGTTTTTGTTATGGAGATGGAAGCTTTTTCTTTTATATATGGACAAAGCTATGATAGGCTTCAAACCCTTTTATTATTCTTTGGGCAGAAGGAGACAAATTATAAAAACACAAAAGAATTATAATAAAAAATGAAAACTATCTATTTGATCTGTACTTAGAAGCGATGGCGGTATCTACGTGTGGTACAGGGAGTCAAATACGATCGATAGTTGAATCATGCATACAATTATTAGTGTGTAAAGTAAAGTTGGTGCTTGGTGTTTATGGATTTAATACAAATTTGAAGTTGAATTTAATTTAATTTTTAAAATTTTAATGGACTCAAATTTGATTTCAAAATTTATAATCATAATTTATATTAATTTTTGAACTAATTTCTGTTAACAACATGTAGATTTAGTATATTAATTTGTTGTGATTTAGATTTTTCAGTCAGGTTTCATGTGATTAAGATTTATCAGAATTCGAAAAATTTGATAGTTGCTCCAAAGCCACAAAACTATTAAATTGAACTTATTATTATTATCGTCTTCATGAAGGATATTAGAGAGCCAATCAAGTTTTTAGGAGATCTAGTAGGTCTTAGTCACATAGAATCTAAGCGAAGAGTAGTCCAAATTTTAACAAGTTAACATGCAAAATCAATACGTCATTTAGAGAAATTAGCTCAGGTGCTACTAGAAAACTAGTTATTACAGACGGATATTTTCGACGGATTTCATCCCACGGAAATATAGACGGAATTTAAGAAGAATTTTTTGTCGGAAAACAAAAAACTGCATTAGCATAAATTACAGACGAAAAAGAGAATCCATCGATAATTCTGTCGAAAAAACTAATTTTTTTCGTGAAAAATGATTACAAACAAAAAATCCATCTGTAATTAAATAAATAAAGATGTTGCATTTTATTAAATTATTACAGACATATTTTCTGTCTGTAATTTAAATTATTCTGTCGAAAGAGGGAAAAATAAGGGTATGAAAATCACGTTCTCTTCAACGGCGTCTTCATTTTACAAACACCCCATCCTTCATCGACGCCGCTTCTCACTGATTCACTCCTAATCCTTCATCATCGGCGCCTTTCTCCCCTTTACCGCCGTTCCCGAAGCTCCATCACACCCCTTCCCTAATCTCTCCGTCACACCCCTTCCCCATTCTCTCTCTTTCAGTTTCGATGCCGATGAATTTCACTACCTTCTCCACGCCGTTTTCTGTCGCTGCTCGCTTGTCGTCACCGCCGCTTTTACCTCTTATTCTCGTCGTCGTTGGTTCAGGTAGGTTCCGTCGTTCATTTAGATTACATTGATTTTTTTGCAATTGTATCTGTTATGTTCTCAAAACAAATTTAGGGTTTTATTATAGTGACAGATATGGCAAGCTTTCTGTGAACGAACTCCCTTCATTCTCCTCTTCTTTGTTTCTTCCCTATGACTGTGTAACCCTTTCTAGTCTCTGCCATTTATTCAATACATAATTTCAGAGATATATATAATTCAAAAAGTAATTATTTTGTTGCTTGGATGGATTCTACTTGATCTTATTGTCTCCATAGTTATTTGAAGGGTTGAAATTTTTTTTTTTCTCTCTAACATTCTTCTTCGGCTGAGTAGCATGACAAGGATTTCATAGAGTTAAGTTTACAATATAGTACACTATTAACAAATATAGTGGCAAGATGCGTTTGAATTATGAAAGAAGTAGTAACTTCAAATTGTTTGTAGGTGGTGGGATTGTGTTGCATTGCTAGATGATATTGATTCTTTAGATGAAGATTCATTCAGGATGCAAATAAAAGAATTGGCATTCAAGGTGAGAGTTCTTCAGATGTATGATTGTGCATGACACAAAATTATGTTTTTGCTGATTTGATGCCATACCTGATTTTCTGCTTATTGATTAATATTTCAGTCTCTCCAACTTCTTAAGAAAGCTATATTTGACAAAGAGTGTGAGCCATGTATCTTTACAAATTCTTTTATTGATACACTCATTCATGCGTATGATGAAGACTATTTCATCATGTAGAGACTTATCTTGAATTCCTTGACAATTTCTAGTATTCTCCCTTGATATCTATGGACACATCATTGGCATGTTTGAACAGAATAATCTGTAAGAGTTTTTTGTATTGTGCTTTATTTTGTTTAGCCATATATTGTTATTTCTATTTCTGTTAACATAATGCTTGAATATCACGATATGGCCGTCAAAGAGGACTAGACATGATAATTGAAACTGAAATTGAAATTTTGGATTGAACTAACCTGTGTATTAATCCTTGGTTTATATTTTCTCGTGATTTGGTTGTAGCTTCTCCTGTGGAGGATTACTTTTTATACATAGATGATCTGAAAAATCCTGATAAGGTTAGAATTTTGTTCAAATTACTTTTCTACTTTATCTCCAAAGAAAGAAACTCTTTTGACTCGATTCCTTTCCTCGTCATTGTTAATGGTAGGAAGAAGTTGAGAAAATTACACAACCAAATTTAGATGCTCTTGGTGAAGAATATTTTGTTTGTTGCCAAGGTAATGAATGAATCACAGTTAGTGTTAGCCTACTGGTTATTCAAATTATATAGTTTTATTTGTAATTATACATGAATCCTTTTAAAATTTACTATAAGAACTGCTTTTTTTCCTTTGCAAAGCTGCATGAACCATTCCTGTAGTCCTAATGCCAAATCCTTCAAGAGAGACGAGGTACGTTTCAAACTGAGTCAATCAGTACCTGGTTTAATTTGATTCTGCAAAGATATGACTATCTTTGTAGTCCTAATCTTTTTGTATGCAGGCTAGGGATGGCCAAGCAACCACAATCGCAGTAAGGCCGATTCGAAAAGGAGAAGAGGTTGGTTTGTAACTTTTTACCATCATCTACAATTTACCAAGAATTCTTCCAAACTAAATGATTTTACTAAGGAATTTGGTTTTACAGCGCATAAGGAATCTTGTGATTTTTTCACCAATGTGCCACCTTTTTCAAAACTTATTGCCAAAATATCACTCTTTTGAAACTAATTACTCAAGTGTCACCCTGAATATTACTATAAACAATCATAATTAAAAATAAAATAGTATATCAGTTGTGACTGTGGTAAAAAGATGGCATCTAAGTAATTAGTTACAAAAAGATGACATTTTGATAATAAGTTCCGGAAAAGGTGAGACTTTGGTAAAAAGGCCAAATCTCACCATACTATATAATATTTCCAAATATATAGATAACTATTAACATTTAGTATTTTGATAGCAACAGGTTTCAGCATGTATGTTGACTGGAGAATGGCTTTGGTAGCTTGGGATGTGATGCCTTGCCACTTCATAGGCAGTCTCATTCAAGGAAAAGTCTGCCAAAGGCTTTTCAGGTGACTATGTTGCTTCCCATTTTGAGCTTGTTGCTCTTGCATGTGAGTCTTCCGCAAATATAAGGACTATAGCGTCATTTTGCCATGAAGAACATGTAATCATGAAAGCAAAGACATCTCAGGAAATTCCAAAGAGAAAGTACAGGTTGGTTTCAGTGCTGTCGATTCTTATCATGACTCCACATTTTCCCATTTTTTCACAAATGAATGCTTCTGTTTAGTGCTGCCCAAGTATAATATCATTGCCACGTTACATGTTGGTTTCAAATTATATGATTTCAAGACCTAAACTAGTAAAACTCGTATAAGGTAGCTGGAGAGTTCGAAAACCTTGTTCACCTAGATTCTGATCAATTTCAATGCTTAATGCTTCATATGCAAATTCGGTGTTGTAATGTGCACATTAGTTTGTTCCCCTCAAGTTATATTGTCTTTCTTTTCTCTATCATTATATTTTTTTTTTTGTCTTCTGCTGTGGATGTTGTTTTGACCTAACTTTTTATGTTTACATTTTGATGTTGTCTCAGATACTTGCAATTCCTGCTATTCCGTTAACAATGTCAGCAGGACATCTTTTTGGGTCTGTTATTGGCACCATCATAGTCTCCATTAGTGCAACAATGAGTCAATTTTTTTTTGATTCATTTGTGTTGGGTCATTTGATTGTATTGATTACAAATATGTGTAATTATGTCGATATTTTCTTGTTTCAAGTTAATGCACTGTTGTTCATAAGTATACTAATCATTAATTAAGAATCATGCTAAGCTGTGTAGAGTACTTACTCTCTAGCATAAGTATACTAATCATAAGTATAATGTTGTTCAAGTTAATGCACTGCCGTTCAAGTATACTAATCATAAGTATATTTAAGTTGCATCTAACAGAAGCTACTATGAGCGTGGGCGTGGATAGTAACTACCTCCTTCAACTTGCAGCACCCGACTCGGATATGTCGGATCTGGTTATTAAGGCTCAGATCGCTAACCATCCCCGCTATCCCGATTTTCTCTCTACTTACATTCAATGTCAAAAGGTTCATTCAATTCCTTCCTATGTATTCTTTTTTTTTCTAAGAAGATGAGCAATGTTGTTATCTATATTTTTTACTATAAAAATAAGCCACCTTCACCCAATAATTAATGAGTTATAACTGAATAAGTTCACTCACTTATAATTCTTTTCTTTATAACCAAATTAGTTATAGCTCATTGTTCCTTGTATCTTAAGCAATATAATTAAAGGATAAGTTACAGAAAGAAAATAGTAGCATAAGTAGTTATTATAACACAAGTTTTGGATTCTACTAATTTTCTGTTATTGCAATGAATAAGCAGTTAAATGATAAAGAGAGAGTTGCTGCTCCCTTGGAAAATCCTTTGATTTTTGCTTATTATGCAAAACAAGTAACTTCAAATGTAGACATTCATGCCAAAATTAAGAGTAAACTTGCACCAAGAGATTTTTAGTAATTAGTAATTAGTAATTAATTAGTTAGTAATTAGTAATCTTAATATATAAGCAGAGTATGTGTTAATTAAATATATAATATAACAGGTGTATGTCGTGGATAGCGATTATTATTATTAGGATCAGCAATAGCATACTTAAAATGTTGGGAATGACAAATTAGATGCCACATTATCTTATCTGAAAAATTATTTTGGTATATATTTCATTAAATCATTATATGGTATTTCATAACATGTGGTTTTTGAAACAGATAATGTCATCATGGGCTGGCTACAAAATATATTTGAAGAAGAATAAGAGGAGGAACAAAAAGGCAAAGTTTTCTTGTGACGAAAGCAATGATGATGAAGAAGAAGCAGCAGAAAGAGCAAGTGAAGTGAATTTTGCAGATAAGATAAGTGGAATTAACACAGGACCTCCTTCCACAACTTCATCTATTAATTATTAGAGCAGCGAAAATTGTTCAATAAGTTAGGAAATTGAATAGGAGTTGCTTGCAACATAGGTCTTTTAATTTACTAGTATGAGGAAAATCATTTAGAGCCCTTTGGATACCCATTAATAACTTTTAATTTACTCAATACACTTTGTTGATGTATGTTTGTTACTTATTATTATAGTTGATGTATCAATACACTTTGTTTATATTTTGAATTATATTGACTTGCTTGTTTATAGTACTTTTCTTTTAGTTCGATAATACGATGAATTTGTTCATTTTTTGAAATATTATAAATATTTGAATACAAATTAGATAAAAATTTGTATTAAATTTATATTTATTTTGTATGAAAAGTTTATTTTGCAATGGAAAAATCTATAAAAAAATTATTTTACCTTACTGACGGATTTACAGACGGATTTTCTGTCTATAATTAGAGTGTGAGATGATTTTCCATGATTCAAATTACAGATGAAAAATTTGTCGAAAAGTCCGTGTGAAAATCTGTCATGTAATTACAGAAGGAAAATCCGTCAGAAAATCTGTCTGTAATTACAGACGGAAAATCTGTCAAAAAATCCATTTGTAATTACAGACGAAAAATCCATCAGAAAATCTGTTTGTAATTACCGACGGAAAATCCGTCGGAAAGTTCGTCGTCTTCGGGAAATGGAGGGAGAATTTACAGAGAAAAAATCCGTCGGTAACTGGTAAAAATCCATCGGTAATTTTTCGATGAAAAAAATCCGTCGGTAAATAATTTCCGATGGAACTTTTACAGAGGAACAAAATCCGTCGGTAATTTTATCGGTAACCAAAAATCCGTCTATAATAAAGACTAAATCTGTCTGTAAATCTATCTGTATTAATCTATTTTCTAGTTGTGAGGGGCTAACATGAGTTATTGTTGTAAATTTTAGGGGCCGGAAAGAGTCAATTGTAATTTTAGGGATTAATTTGAGTCTGACCTCAAATTTTAGGAGTTAAATTGAGTATTAATTCGGTGTTTATGTAGAGGTATAGAGGAGGCAGAGATATTTGAAAACCACATAGTAATATAATTTACAATAAAATTCTACATCCAAGTTATATTAGCAACCAAGTAATTTAGAGTCACACACATTTACGCGCACGTGTTTACACGCTCCTAACAAACATTTAACTAAACGCTTCTTTCTTCGGTATTTTTTCTGTAGATTTTTTTCATTTTTCTCAGATTTCTCTAATTTCTCTGCGGATTTTCCCTCTTTTTCTCTACAGGTTTTGATCTGCTTTGTTTTTCAATTAAAATTTGCGTTTCTTTTAAAATCCAACACTGCAATCAAATTCCTATAGGTTTTGCGTATTCGAAATAATGAATAATTCAAGTTTAGATCAGTTGAACCAGGGCGAATCGGATTATTCTTATGAATCGAATCAAGTGGACGAGGTTTGGTTCATTCCTAATTTATGTAGTTTCAGTCTTCAACAATTTAAATTGAATGGAATGGAATCGAATGCAATTGAATCAAATGATAATGAATAATTTCATTCTTCTTTGTGAAAATCAGTATTGTTTATGAATTTGAATTTGGATGAAAAGCAGTAATTTCAGAATTTTTAGATGAATCTATTGGTATTATATGGGACATTTTTCGGTTCATTTTTGTTTGTGTCTGATATTGTTGGTTCTTATGCTATATATATTTGGTCTTAAATGAAATTAATTATTTTTTTAACTTTTGTGTGATTTCAACCTTCAATGACTTGATGAAATATTTTTATTACAAATATGAAATTTTCTGCTATACAATCGGTTCATTTATTTTTATGTAATGGTGTCGTGCTTATAACATTTCGGTTCGCTTTTAGTATTTATGTGTTATCGATAATCAGTTTGTCTCAAAAATTGGTATGACTCTCAAGACATTTAAAAAAGCAAATGAAAAAAAGAAAAGATAAATTTGAATTAATTTGACATCACTATTGGATTAATCTGACGATAATGAAATCCATTTTAAGTGAAACGGTGCTTTTAGGTTTTTTGAATTACTATAAATCCAACAGTAATATTTGACACCAAGTTATTTACTTTTGTAGTACTTATTTGTGACAGAATTATTATTAATTTATTCCGACAGTAATACACATTTTTCTAACAGTGAATAGTATAATTCATTAGTTAACATATAATTAATATAAAGAAAAATAAAAGAAACTAACTAGCCAAATATAATCTTTTTTTTTCAGGGAAAAAAAGTAAAATAGAATTGTTGACTAAAATGTTGTTAGTAACCTATTTTTTTTTATTTTATAAAAATTAGTATTTAATTATACGACTTTGTAGACCTTTTTAATATTCATAGCAATTAAAGTAAAAAAATAATTGAAGAAAGTGACATAAATGGACGTAATAGACTTGTCGTAAAGCAAAAAATAACAAAAAAATGAATTATGAATGGAGGCTAATGTTTCGTGGTTCCATGTTTAAGTGAAAGGGCAAGAGAGATTGTGGCACTTGATTCAAGTGGCTGAGATACGATTAAGGCAAGGACCATTTTGTGTTTCGTCGTATTCACCCCCATGTAATGTTTGCATCATTTATATGTTTGTATTTTATACGGTATTAATATTCATCATCAATCACTATACTATACAATTAATTTGACATGTACAATCATAACCTTCATTCAAACTTATCATCAAATTGCTTAGGCTTAGTAATGAGAAATTAAAATTGATACATCCTCATGAATAAGTACGCTAGATATTTTGGAATATGTACGTAGAATAATATTAGATGTAGTAATTACCATTAATAAGATTAGCACTATCTGAATACAATAAAATTAGCGATCCTCACCACTATTCCGTATAGAGATACAAACTGACCTATACTGTTTTTAAAAATACAAATTGAATCAAATTTATGTTTATAATCATATTTTATAAATAATATAATTAAATTAAAACAAGCATGTATTGTATATATATATATTTTTTTATATTAATAACTAATTTTAGTAGTTTAAAATATTTTTTAACAAAATGGAATTTTTTTTACGGTCACTAATTTTTAACAAATAATAGTGTTTTTATTGGCCACAGTATGATTTGATTAATACAATAATTTTTGTACAATTATTTGATCGTTAAAAATGTCTTTGAAGACTTTTTGTTTAAAGAATATTAACCATAAAAAAAATTTACTTTTACAATGCCGTGAAGAATGATAATTTTATTTTTTATCCTTAATGTCTGTAAATTTTTTAAAAATATTTCTAATGTCTAGTTATATATTCAATTTTATTCCTAATTTTTTTTATTTATAACAAAATTATTCATGGATGTTAATTCTATGTAAAATATTAGGGACAAAATTAAAAACTTCTACGAATTTTGACATAAATAAAAAATATTAAAAACAAAATTAAACGAGTAAAAAACATTAGGGACAAACTTAAATAAAATTAAACATAAGGGATGTTTTTGAAAAAAAAACAAAATATTAGAAATAAAAAGTATACTTTACCTTTTTTCTAACAATGAAAACTATTGTAGAGTTTAAAATATCATTGTCGATAAGATTTGTTTAGGATTTATTTAAGCTATATAAGTATATGGTGGATTTTAGTATGATTATATTATGATGGCTATGCAAATGTGTCCCTACAAAAAAAAATTGGCTTTTTTTACGTTAAAAAATAAACGTGCCAAAAAGTGGAAAAAACGTAGCCACAGAAACAGGCCATGCTTTTTGAGCTATAGCCATGTTTTTGCAAGGGTCATGTGTTCGACCGTGGCTATTGCTTTATCGTCACACTTTTATTGAGCTATGACCACGCTTATTTTGTTGCCACGCTTTAAAAGTATGACAGTATGTATAACTCTATAGCCACGTTATATAAGTGTGCCCTCTGGTGGACATACAACTACACTTTCTTAAAGGGGCCAAATGGCCAATTGGTAACAATTGGAAAGCATGCCAATAGTTCAAGATATGTGGCTACGCTTTTGAAGCGTGCCATTTTTTTCGTCTATGGCCACGTTTTTGGAGTGTGGCCGTTGAAGACTACTGTACAATATGGCTATCCTTTTTAAGTGTGGCTATAAGTTAGCTCCAAAAACCTATGGCTACACTTTTTTAATAATCTTCCTAATAAAACCTTGTAAAATTGATATATAATTTTAAATCATAATTTAAAAAACTACTTTAAACAATGACAAAAAATTATATTATATATATAATTTTAAATCAACCAATTCAATATACATGAACTTTCATCACATTATCACAAAAAAAAGTCTTTGATCACATGTCAACATTCTAACAAAGTACTAAAAATAAAAAATCATCATAGTAACTACCCATGAACTCCTAATACATGAATTAATTCCAACAATTATCACATGTCTACTTTTTTTACATACTTTATTACAAAATATCAAACTTTATAATTAATGTGATCATCCATTGCGAGCTCCATTATTTTCACCACTATCCTGCATAATTGTAAATGTTGTTGTGTTAATGAATATTATATTTTATCATTGTTTTCAAGAAATACCAAATAAGGTATGATGCAATAAAATAGTTTACCACATTCCTATAAGTAAGACACTAATAAAAAATTTTTAGCTGAAAGGCAAAACATTTATAAAAAACACAACAAATTAATAAAAAATAACTAACCAATATTGATAATATAAAATTATCTAAAAACCAATTAAGTTTCTAAACAACTACTTATGAGTTGACATACATTAGAAGTTGCTACTTGAAATTATATAACCAGAAACATTAAGGTGAGGGATAAAAACATCGAGGAGTACCTTCTTGTGTTATATATGGTGAGGGTTGAGTGACAATGAGGGCTACAAGAGAAAGAGTGAGCGCCGATGAGAGACGGTTACGGGTTGTTAGTGAGAAGCAGCAACGAGTGTTGAGCCATGGAGCGAGGAGTGATCACTGAGGGTTCGCGTGCGAGAGAGAGAGAGAGAGAGAGAGAGAGAGAGAGAGAGAGAGAGAGAGAGAGAGAGAGAGAGAGAGAGTCGACGAAGGGTTTGCGAGAGAGAGTGAGAACCGAGGGAGCGAGGCTTTGTGAGGAGAGAGTGAGCACCAACAGAGGATTACGATTTTACAATGGAGATGGCAATAGCTCCAACGAAGTCAACGGAGGGGTTGCGAGAGAGCATTAGACGGAGGTTGACCAACGAGGGTTGGAGGGAGTGCTGGCGCAATGAGCTTTGTGTTTCCCCGGGTTGAAGTGTTTTTCCCTTAGTGGAGACTGAAGAGGTTGAATGAGAGAAGGGCTTTTTTCTGTGTGACAAAAAGTGTACTGGAAAAAAAAATTGGAGAAAAATCTAATTTTTTGTGTGAGAATTTTGTTGCCATGCTTTTTTAGGGGGTCCAAATGTTTATAGAAAGCAGGCACGTGCTTTGAAAACATACTCGTAACAAGAAAAACTAGCCACGCTTTAAAAGCGTGCCTGTTTCTCTTTATGTCACGCTTTGGTAAGTGTGACATCTAAAATGTGGTCAAATCTCTAATCAATTGCCACCCTTTTAAAAGCGTGGTATTGACCTTTTTCGGCTACGTTTCAAGAGTGGCAATAGAAAAGCATGGTGATAGGACTTTTTTCTTGTAGTGTGTTAAAATTAAAGTCTCACTTTTTTGAAAGCGTTATTTAATAATAAAAAGCATTACTTTAATTTTAACAACACTTTTTGAAATACTATAGTCACTGTAGCCACCTTAGCATAGCAATACTAGAATATATATATATATATATATATATATATATATATATATATATAATTATTCATATATTTCATCCTATCAATTTAAACTTTTGAGAGAGGTAATTTCATAATATGGTATCAAAATTTCTATAACCAAAAGTTTTACAGTTCGATTTTTGTGAAACCCCAAAAGGAAAATAATTTTAGCACAAGACAAAACAAAAAAGAAGAAAAAAAAGTATGCAAAATTCCTTCAATCCTTCTTCCTAAAAAAAGAGACAATTGCATGAAAAATATATTAAAGATATAATCATTCATGTGCCTCTTTCTATCGATTTAAACTTTTAGAAAAAATAATTTTACGACGATATAAAGCCCACTTTAGAATATTCTTCCTTTGTGTAAGCCATGTTGGCTTTCTTCTACTAATAAATATCAAACACTAATAGAATATGTTTTGATTTTGTTGTAGGCAGTAGCTGTAAGAATCGAAAGTTATTAATCATTTAATTAAAATAAAATAAAATAATAATTTAATTACTCGAAATAGCTTCAAAAATTTAGAAATATTAATTTAAAATTTTAAAGGTGAGATTTTAATTTAGTAAATTTTTTCGAGTGGAAAAATGTAATTTTTTGCGAAAAATTGTGTAAAGATGCATACCGGTAAATTAGTTGGCAGTATCGGTTTAAATATGTCCGATACTGTGCAAGAATAATAAAAACTGTAGAGAAACTTAGAAAAATATTTAGAATTGAAAACTGAGTTCTAATTCTAAAGGTTTTGGCCCAAGATTAGGTCAAACGAACCAAAACGCTTAACAATTGGACCGGACCCAAACTGGGCCTAAGTCCAACATATAAATACACTTAAATGAAGCCTTTCAGCCTCATAACACACCAAACAAGAGAGGGAGAGCTGCTGAGTTGAAGAAGAAAGAAACCCCAAAGGGTACTATTCATCATCTTCTTCATTTGCTCATATTTTGAGCTACGATGTTTCGATTTGCGTGCTGTTTACAGTCATGCGAAGCTCTTATTGAGTCCGTCATTTTTATCTGCACAAAGTGGTAAAGAAATTTTAATTTCTTGCACAGTTCTCTACCCTAACAGATTTCGCATTTTGAAATTTGTTGTTGAGTAGATTTTGTGTTTTTAGTTGTTTAGATGGTATCCAGGGGCAGAGCTAGGTGGAATATTAAGGAGCGGACAAAAATTAATTTCACAATAAAATAAGACTAAAATAAAAATTTTAAGGGGCTAAATTAAAATTTGTATGCAATTTATTTGAAGAAATTAAAATTTAAGGGGCCGTTTCCCCCTTTCCTTATTATGAGGCTTCGCCTTTGGTGATATCTAGCATTGAGAAATTATTGAATTTTGTCCTAATTCACAGTGGATAAGATAAAAATACTCTAAATCCTTGTGGATTATTGATTTTGTGAACCCTATGATTGATTTTGGTATATTACATGATATTAGATTGAAAGTTGTGATTGTTGGAGTTGGTTTTGACTATTGGATTGAACTTTGGTGGCTGGAGCTTTGTTGAGCTTGTTTGGAAGTTAATTTCGGTGTTTTGAGTTGTGCGGATATTGGCTAAGGTATGATTTTGGTTTCCTTTAGTTAATATGTAATGTTTCGTGAAACTTAGGCTTTAGTGGAGCATAAAATAGGATTGAATTGATGATGAATGTTTATGCTTATTGATGTTGGTGATCAGTGTTGATGAATATTAATATTGATGATGAGTATTGATTATTATTGATATTGATGACAATTGATGATGATTGTGAGTTTCAATGATGTTGAATTGAGGAATAATGATTATAATGGATTTGGTTAATGGTTGATAGTGTTTTGTGATGATTATGTTGATAATGGCATTGATAATAATGATCTAAAAAAATTATTGAGAATGGAATGGTATAGGTAGTTGAATGATTGAGAAAATAGTTGGGGAATATTTGGTATGAGTCTTTGGGTTGTTTCGGGTATGGTTGATTAGGTTTGGTTTTGAGTTTTGGAAAACTAGAGGATTTGAAAATTTTTGGTAAAATCTTGTTATTGATGAAATTTGATGAGACATAACTTGTGTTCCAGATCTTCAATTTTGATGAAATTTAATTTAAATAAAAGTTAGGTCTGAGAGGTTTACGACGTTCAAAGAACGGATGAAAAATGTTAAAACAAAAAAGTTATGCGCGTTTGAAGTTGTGTACAAAAATCTGAATTATGCAACAACACTTTTAAGGATTTTGGGAGCATGCGTTCGCAGATAGTGCACGCGACACGAGAATTAGCCGCTGCCAAGCACTCTCGCGTACGCGACACTGACATGCATACATGAGAATGGCATTTTTTACACGTGTGCGTACGTGGCATGTTGCATGCAACGTGAGCCACCCATTCGGTTTTGAGGACTCGTGTACGCGGATGGAGCATGCGTACACGACCTTGCCATATTTCAACCCATGTGTACACGACCCTTGTTTTGCTGAAAACTTATTGTTTTGAAAGTTTAATAGTTTCTTTAACTTTCTAAACTTCTTTAATTTCTATTTAAGATTCTTAGCTAATGATTAGGCTTTGAAACTAGTGAAGATGGGTTAAGTAACTTAATTAGATATTTTCTGTTAGTGAATTTAGATGACGGTGACTTAGACTTGGGAAGTACTATGGATGGACTAGTTAAGTGAATTGGTGGAGTGCTATATTGACGATGAATTTGAGAAATTGAGAACTGATGATGGTTATGATGAGTTTGGAACTTGGAAAGGAATGATGATCTTGTTGGATGATAAAAATGATCACTGAGATTGATTATATACTATTGATATACTGAGATTGATGAGTCACTATGCATCTGGCAAGGACGGTGGTTAATCTCGCCTGTCGAGGTTGCGGCGTCGACGTAAGAACGGTGGTTAATCCCGCTTATGTTGAGATGTAAGGTCTGAGGCCGAGTATCCCGCTCGCATCCTTTCGAGTCGCAAGAGTGGTCCAGGTATTATATCCCTGGATAGTGGGTCGGACACTATATCCTTGGGGTACTAATTATTCGTGACCGAAAAGCAACATCCCAAGGGGATGTGTCGGGTTGACAGTTGAACCGACAAGTGATATCATGGCCAATAGGACAGACATTCATCATGTGCATCTTTTATGTGTTTGCTTGCTTTGCCTAATTGCATATATTGCCTAAATATATAACATGATTACTTGCTTCTTGAATTTTCTGTTGTAAATGTATATTACTTGTGCTTTACTTGCATGCATTATCTGTGTTTTCTGCTGGGATTGAGGAGGTTTGGTAGACAGTGGCGATGAGATCGGATGAGGATAGGATGGCGAAGGCTATAGGACAACGATGTTTCTATTGGTTTAGAATTCCTTTAAGATAGATAACCCTTTTGTGGTTTAAGTTTTATATTAAGTTGAATCTTTATACCAGTTTGAAGTTCTAGGATAGCTTTTGGCATCTCGGAACCTTATATCTTATCTATTGGGCACTGTTAACCATACTGAGAACCTTCGGTTCTCATACCATATGCTGTTGTTATTTTTCAGATGCAGGTCACAACCCACCTCGGTGAGTTTGTGGATGGTGACAGAGCGGAGGATGATTCTCTTTTGGTCTTTTGATTATTTTGTCGTAGTTATTTTTTCACTTTTGTATATTGTATTTGCTGCCTTAAAGGCGTAACTTTTAGAGTCAGGATATATCTGTTTTAATATTCAAAAATTCTGCTATATTTTGTTATGACTAGCCGGCCTAAATTTCGTAGGCTGTGTCTAGTCCTCTTTTGTATATTATATATATGTAACTTGTTAAACCTATGTATTATGTTCATCTCTTGTTCCTACACGCTTAGTTGTTACGTGTGAATGCTTCGCGCTTTTTTATCTCTGTGCGTTTTTTGCATCTTTGAGCTTTTATTTCTTTATCGGATTTCTAGTGTGTTATATTCTTTGATTATATATTACTGTATGAGTTTTAGAATTGTCGTGATTTTTTGTAGTTCTTTATTTTATGGCTAGAGATAAGACTTATTAGGATGATAAGGTGTTATAATAGCAAATTTTTCTTGCAGCGTCTTTTAATTATAATAGTTACAAACTAATAACCGTAGACTTTGTAAATAATATGAAGAACATTAATTAACACCATACCTATATTTAAGTGATTCAATACAATAACAGGGACAAGATAGGTTCTTCAAATAATTGATACCATGACGAAATCAGTGACGATTATTAGTTAGCACACTTTGATTTGCATGCTCGGTGAACCATATATAATTCAAGATATGTAGCAAAAAGTTGATTTTGTGGCAACAACAAATTGATTATGTTATAATCTTGTCTGCATGTACAAAATCAATAGATTTCTTTATGGTTAAAAATAATGAAACAAACAGAAATGTCCTCAAGTTAATGAGTAATGACTAGTTTGCGTTCTTTGTTTTGTAGTGTGCAAAATTTAAGATTTATGATGTCTTTTCTTCGATGTCCGCCGTGGCTTTACTTTT
Organism: Arachis stenosperma; assembly: GCF_014773155.1. Classification (NCBI taxonomy): domain Eukaryota; kingdom Viridiplantae; phylum Streptophyta; class Magnoliopsida; order Fabales; family Fabaceae; genus Arachis; species Arachis stenosperma. Next base: position 12,741,090 of record NC_080379.1, read on the forward strand.
TTTTTTTTTTATATAAAACTTGTTATAATGTGATTTGTTAAAAACATTTCTTAGTTGCATTGTTAAATTGTCGTGGATTTTTCCCATAATTATGAACACTTACGTTTTGAATGAGATAATAGTTAAATTTAAGGGTGATGAGTTAATACTATATATTTATGTTTTGGATTTTTTTTTGCAATTAACTTATTTTTCTACTAATTTGTTCCATTTGACTACATTTTTAGTTGGTTTTCTAGCAAAACTCTTTCATGATTTATTGGTATACAATGTACTAACAATTGTTGAGAGTAAATTCATTTTTCACAATTTGCTCCCAATGAATTTTTTTAATTTTTTTAAGTTATAATTTGTGAATTATTTTTTAAGTTAAAAAAAATCATTCAAATTATTTTTCTAAATTAATAAAATTAAAATGCATCCCTACAATTTTTTTTTTAATTTGCCTCCCCGTATTTTAAAAAAATAACAGTATATATCATTTTCGGAGAACGGCACAAATACCTGCCTACATTAAATTTTTTAGCCGCCACACATACTCTCTTCATTCTTGAGTCTGAATAATAAATAAATGGATAAATAAATAAAAAGTCATCATCGCTGGCGTCATCATGACGAAATAAGCATAAGTCAAATTAACAAGATGTATAGACGGGAAAGAAAAACCGTCTTACATGTTCTAAGTACATTTTAATTTGAACACATGAAATTGATTATGCCAATCATTAGCCTGCAAACTTGGCAGTTGGCACTCACTTTTCCTAACTCCTTTAGCTAATCTATTTAAAGAAATTTTTTTGTACATAATAACATATTCAAGGGTAAAATGCTTAACAAAATTTTGAGGCTGAACCAATGCATGCACTGCCTTTGTCTTTGTTTGGGTCATAAATTCATAATGGATAGTTGGATACCTCGCTATATATGGAGTTTGGTCAATTAACAGAAGTCAATATTCAAGAGATAATAAAGGAAGGAGAAGAAATTCCACAGTATTATTTGAAGGATTAAAATTAATTATTTATCTAACAATCACTTTATTTAAATATCATCTAAAAATAATTTATTTATCTATTTTGCATTTACAAAAAATATTTGATCTTATATTTAATGGGGTAAAGGACAAATTCATTCCTAACCTTTTAAATTGTAGACTTTTAACTCTCTCAGGATTGGAAAATACAAAACGACCCCTCACCCATCAAAACGCCGTACAAATCGGTCCTCCCGTTCAATTTGGTGTCCAACACATAACGGAATCTGTTTAGCTGGGGCTTATGTGGCGTGTATATGTGCACGTGTCTTCAGGAGGGTGGTAACGGGGCTGACGTGGTGCTAGTGGAGAAAGTAATGGAACATTGTAGTCCTTGGGCACTCAGACGACGTCGTTTCTGGTATGTGTTTTGCAGTGGTGAGTATGCCTTATGAAATATGCCAGTGCTACCCATATCAGTGACAAAGTATTACAAGAAGCCCTAACACTACTAAGCTTTTCCCTCCAAAAAATACAACGCTTCGTCTCCGCATTGTCGTCGTTGCAGTTTCGTGGAGGAGTTTCATATTGAAGCTCCGTGGTTATACCTGCGTCTGCCGTAGAGAGTGGTAAGTACATTGATGTTCAATTGTTCTGCTTATGGCCGTTTTTTGCTATCAATATTGTAGGGTGAGACTAATAGGGATTGTAAGTGATTGTCATATGTGATTAGTTGTGGGGTTAGTCATTCATGTGTTGTTTAGAGAGATTTTGGTGATTTAGATAATAAGGGGTGGTTTTGTGGTTTGTTGTGGATTGAAAATTTTTGCAGATGATTGATGTCTTTGGTGTTCCCGTGTTCCATCATGGGGGTAACTTTTCACAGAAGGCTAGCGGTGAGTTAGTGTATGTTAATGGTCAAGTTGAGAAGTTTTCTCTAATGGACTTGGATTTTGTCAATTTCGGCGATCTGGTCACGATGTTCAAAGGACTAGGATATCAATCCTATAAAGAGGCTTACTGGTATGATCCAAAAAGTAAAGATATGGAGTCAGGGTTGCATGTACTGAGGGGGACGCAGGGATCAACCAAATGCGACAGGCTAAGTTGAGGAACAAAGATACTAAAGAGTTTTACATTTTTTTGACTATCCTGTTGATGAACCTGAGATCGCAGATGATAATTTTGAGGAAAATACTGAGGTTGAGGAAGAAGTCGATCCAAATGACTTGGAGAAGTTGGATGGCTCGTCTACCGCCGATGATAGCACTGATAGTGATGAAGATGAGCCGTATAAACCACCTCCAGCTGGTTATAAAAGTGGGAGTGATACTGGTGAAGATGATGAGGGCAGAAGGGTTAGAGCTGCCAAAGGGAAGAGGAAACATGTGTCTCCATCGTCGAGGAAAAGGGTTGATCCCAATGAGAAGCCAAAAAAACAAGCAACACATGAGTTTAAAAGGCAGAGATTTAAAGCAATAAGGGTGGGCTCAGCTGGTGAAAGTTCCTCAAGGTCTACGGAGCCTGCTAAACAGCCCAGCACTAGTAGGCCTGGAAGTCAGCCCAACAGATCAAAGCCTGCTAGGGAGCCCAGCATAAGGCCAGCCGTTGCAGACTATGTCAGTGATGTAGACACTAATAATGAAGACATTGTGTTTGAGTATGAGTCTGAAGAGCTGCATACCCCTGTCTCATCAGAGGATGAAGGGAACAAACCACACTGGCCTGAGTTTGATGAACACTATGGCTTTAGAGAAGGCAGATTTGAGCTAGGCACAATATTTGCTACAATAGAGATGTTCAAGGAAGTTGTGAAGGATTCGTTTATTACTGAGGGGAGGGAGTTGGTCTGGATTAAATATGATAAGGAAAGGGTCAGAGTTGGCTGCAAGAATGAGAATTGTCCCTGGATTGCTCATCTATCATACAATAAACAGCTGTAGTATTTCCAAGTGAAAACCTATAGGAGTGAACATACATGCGCAAGAGATCTGGGAAGCAACGCAGCTGACCAACACTGGATTAGCAAAAAAGTGGAGAAAAGGATGACCACCCATCCCCATATGAACACACATGAGGCCATTGATTTTTTAAAAGAAGAGTTTGATCTAGTACTACATCCTAAAATAGTTTACAGAGCTGTGAGGGAAGCCAAAGACAGGATCATGAGAAATGAGGTAGAACAGTATTGGAAGCTTAGAGACTATCTAATGGAGATACATAGAAGCAATCCAAGGTCTACTGCGTTGTTGGACGTTATTCCCCAACCACAAGCACCCCCAACATTCGACAAAATGTATATATGTTTCGATGCCTACAAGAGGAGATTTAGGAGTGGATGCAGGCCGTTGATTCACTTGGATGGAGCATTCCTCAAGACCTATCATGGGGGCCAATTGCTGTCTGCTATGGCACAGGATGCTAATAACCAGTTTTATGTCATTGCATTTGCTGTGGCAAGGTCTGAATCGAAAGAGTCATGGAAGTAGTTTTTGACCCTATTACAAGAGGACATTGGAGATGTGCAACAACATGGTTGGAATTTTATGTCCGACATGCAAAAGGTTAGTAAGTCAGATTCTCTATACTTAATTTAAGTACATTTGATGCAAAATGATGAAAGTCCTTCTTGAACCATTCTGTTTCAGGGACTGATGCCTGCATTGAAGGAGATAATGCTGAATGCACATGTGCGCAATTGTGTCATGCACATGTGGAAGAATTTTATCAACCGTTTCAAGGACTTATATATCAGGGAAATTGTGTGGGACTGTGCAAAATGCACAACTGTGGCTGAGTTCAAGATAAGAATGGAGAGGCTGAAGGAAGTTAATCAGGATGTCTGGTCATACCTGATGAAATTTGAACCTGCAACATGGGTAAGGGCCTACTTCAGTCATGGTCCAAAAGTGGACAACCTGACTAACAATATGTGCAAGTCTTTCAACTCCAAGATCACCAAGTACAGGTGCAAGCCTATACTCACAATGTGCGAAGAAGTGCGATGCTACCTCATGAGGCGTATGGTTCAGCACAAGAGACTGATAGATTGCCATCATGTAAATCTTGCACCAGTTCAAGAGAAAAGGTTGAAGAGGCTTGTTAAGCCAAGTAACAAATGGACTGCAGAGTGGATTAGTGATAACGAGCACAAACGATTTGAGGTCACACAAAAGGGATCTAAGTTGGATATGGACCTGATTAAACATACATGTACATGTAACAGATGGCAATTAACTGGTCAGTGTGTAATTTTATTTCTCTAAATGTTTCTTGTTGGATTTGCCTATCTGTTGTTGCTGTTATTTTACTTATGACATTGTTTCTTGTTGGATTTGCTTGCCTACTGCTACTGTAATTATATTTCACTAATTGTTTCTTGTTGGATTTGCCTGCGTGCTACTGCTGTTTCCTTACTTGCATATGTCCAATTGTTATCCTCAATTTGTATATGTCTAAGTTGTATATGTATAATTGTTATCCTTAACTTGTTGGGTTTGCTGGGAAAGGGATGCCATGCACTCATGCAGTTGCAGCAATCAGAAAAAGACATGACAACATGGAAGATTATGTGCATCCATGGTTATGCATGGAATCACTGAAGAAGACTTACGAGCACTTCATTCAACCTGTTACAAGTGAAGAGTTCTGGATACGGTCTGATCAGACTAGGCATGTTGCACCTATCATTAAGTGGCCAATTGGTCGTCCAAAGGTACATAACAGGCAGAAGAACCCAGCAGAAACTGTTATCGAAGGTGAAAAACTGAGGAGAAGTTTCTATGTGACCTGGAGCAAGTGTGGTCAAACAGGGCACAACTATAAGACTTGCAAGGGTGCGCCATCCAACCCAAATTGGAAACCTAAGACCAGAAAACCAAAGAAGAAGACCCAAGACAACCTTTCTTTTGTGGTTATACCACTGTCACAATCAGCACCTGAGACAGAGGTACTTGGCTGGACTAAGGATCTTTATGTCCCCCCAATAACATGTTTAAGGATTTAGTTGTCCATTTTAAAAGTATTACAAGACCTATTTGTATTTTTTAATTTTTCCTCATGGCTTTATTGTCTTTCTTTATGTCAGGGTGAGGAGCATAACTCAGCTACTCCAACCAACCAGAACCATTCTACCACTTCCACAACTCTAGATGTGGCCCAGCAACAACCTGCTCCACAAGTTGCATCTGTGACCACGACTATAGCCCCTGCAAGACAAGATCAGGTTCCATTTAAACCTCCAACTAGAGTTCCAGCAAGGCCATCCAACAAAACATTCAGACCGAAACAACCAATTAGAAGGAAGGGTGATGGCAAACAAAAGGTTCAGAAATCACAGCAGCCAAGTGTGGAAGCAATTGAAGGACCATCTGATGAGACTCTGGCTGCAGCAAGCAATGGAACTAAAAGGATGTTTCAGTTCATCCCCACCCTAGGAGTCAACAATTCCAAAAAATGATGTTGATATTTTATGATTTTGATGTAAAACTTGGATGAAACTTATTTTCGTTTGTTATACATTGTGGTGTCTTTTTGGCAAAATTATGATGCTAAGGTTGTGAACTGTTATCAGACTGCATTTCATGTTTTGTTAGGATTGTAATCCTTCGAACTTAAACTTTGGTTCAATGTTAAATGATCCAAACTATTTAATGTCTTTTTCATTCTAATCCCATCAACATCATATTACATATACCCACCCAACTCCAACACGTTACAGCAACAGCATATCATCATTCATCAAAGGATAATTTAATACAACACTTGTGTTCCAAAGGCGTAATTTAAATTCCTTTTCCACTTTTCAGCCAAGTTTGGCAACAACAGAACCCAAAATTACACTAATCACAACAACAATAACCAAATACAAATTAACATTCTTCTTCCTCTCTAGATGCAACATCTTCTCCAAATCAGTGAGTCTCTGTTCCACTACCTTCTTCCTAAGATACAGTTTCAGATCATCAACCTCGTTCTCAGTCATAAACTTGTCCAGAACTCTTACTGTTGAAACATGGTCATCCAGCCATAAGAAAACTTGCAATGACTGGGATTTTTCAGCTACATATTCATCATGGCAAAACCAAAAATCACCAACTTATAATCAAAATAAATAACTTCTTCTTATGCCGGTATAATCAAAATCAATCAAATAAAACCACCAACTTACCCTAAAGAATGGACATCCAAAGAACAATCTGTTGGGGTTCGTCGTCGTCCTCGATTTGTACAATATGGCGTACACTCCACATCTACATCTCGGAGCAATGTCGTTTTTCTCCTCTGCAGCTTCCACGCATTTCACGGTCGACGGTAGTGGAACGCGTCTTACGCTGGATGAAGCTCCATCGCTGGCCATTTACCACTCCGCATTACCACCCCCAAGCTCTCACACAAATTACAACGGCTATGGCGACAGGGTTCCATTTGAAGAAATAGGGCACACACCAGAAACAACGTCGTCCGAGTTCCCAAGGACTACAATGTCCCATTACTTTCTCCACTAGCACCACGTCAGCCCCGTTACCACCCTCCTGAAGATACGTGCGCATATACACGCCACATAGGCGCCAGGTAAACAGATTCCGTTACGTGTTGGACACCAAATTGATCGGGAGGACTGATTTGTACGGCATTTTGATGGGTGATGGGTCGTTTTGTATTTTCCAATCCTGAGGGAGTTAAAAGTCCACGATTTAAAAGGTCAGGGATGAATTTGTCCTTTATCCTATTTAATTTATGATGTTAGTTGTAATCCCGCATCTAACTAGTGTGATATATGTAACTAAAGTTTAAAAAATTGAATCGATCCTTGACAAAAAAAAAAGCAAAGAAAATTAAATTGATCATCGAACTAGTAAGGTCAGAGATTCAAAGGTTCGACCAAAATTTAACTGAAATTGAACTGAATATAATAAAATAATCAATTTATAAATAATATATATTTTTTAGAAAAATTGATTTTTTTTACAATTTATCATTTTAAATCAATTGACTGCTAAAAAATAAACCAATTCGGTTGATTAAGTGTTCTTTTTGGTTTTTAACTGATTTGTTGTCAAGCGATTTTTATCTTAAATTAGACCGATCTGATAATTGATCTACAGTTAACTAAGTCAAATCGACCGATTCAGTCTAATTCTCAAAATCATGCTTATAACCTAACATGAAAAGACAAAAAAAAAACTGAAAAAAAAAAGAAAAACCAAAATCTCTCCCATACTTAAACTTAGAACCTTCTTAATGATTATTGAAGTCCTTTATTCACCTCATTTATTTGTTACTACTATTGAATATAATAGAAGTCTCCAATTTTCATTTTTATTAGGAAAAAAAATTCCTTAAAACAAAGATGTTGATAAAATAGTAAAATAATAATCATCTTTAAATTTGTAATATTTATTATTTATGAGTCTTACTATCTTAATTCAAGAATAATTAGAGTATCACTTTATTATTTTACCAAATTTAGTACTTTAGAGGAATTTGATCGATTTATTAGTATTGTTGGAAACAACATTAACAATGCTTTAATTTTGGTGGAGTGAAGTGGCCGATCGCACCATCAATGGTATAATCTGAAAATTGGATGGATTTCCATCGGTAAATTTAATGAGAGTAAAGGTAAAAGATAAAAATACATGTAAAAAAATAGAAATAAAAAATAATAAAGACAATTATATATATAAAAAAATCAATATTCATATATAAGATTAGAGTTTCAGTTAGGAGAGAAGACATCAAATACATATATTTCTTGCATATTTATATGTCACTGTGTCTATTGAAAATTTGTGTCTTAATAAAACTATGAAAGAATAAGAAAAGTGAATATAAATGTTCACTACAACACTTCCGATATTTAGTGGCAGTTATGCAGCAATATTTCGGCGGTTTTTAACCACCGCTAAACATTTTGTAGCGGATTAATAACAGCTCAAAGATAGGTCGCGGGTAGACAGTTAGCGACGATTTATGGTAACCACTGGAATAACCAACGTGAAATCAAGTTTTGGTTTTGCGGTGACTTTCAACCGCTATTATATTTGGTTACAAACTGACTTTCATTTTAGCAGTGGTTTGTAACTACCGCTAAATAGGGCGTACGTAAAATGGCATTTATTTTGTGGTAGTTAAAAATCGCCGCCAAATTGATTATTCCTGATTTTTTTGTTATTTTGTGTCTTTTATTTTGTCTGTTCTTTAACTTTAATTTATTAGAAAGTAATTAAAATAAAGAACTTTTAATCAAATAAAAGTACAAAATACCATAAAGAACAAATATATATATACAAAAATAACATATATAATAAAATTGTCATAAGTGCATTATTACTTATAAATTAAAATGAGGTAATGTCAGAAAAATAAACATTTAACACTAAAACAAATTAATATCAACAGTATCTACTTCAGTTGACTCAAACTCATTATTTTTGTTACAAGTCATGATTGCCAAAAGAAGATGGGCTTATGCGCGATGAAGTCGATGTACTCCCCAAAGAATCCAGATCTACAGCAACCTCAGGTGGCAAATTGTCTCCTTGCTATCAGATTAGATATCTCAGAAGATTCTCCATCGTCTGTCTCTTCACCTTTTCTTCTGTTACCTCAACTTTTAATTCCGTAATCGTCCTCTGATACTCTTCAATTTGCACACTAGAATCCGATTGTTGTGCAGTACTGCTACAAAAAATTTGGGTGGGACATGGTCCAACACCTAAGGCATGAACTCATCTTGAGTGCTCTTTTCCAAAAACTTGTGCAAGCGAATCATTTTGTGAAAGCTGCTTAAAGGATTCATCTTGGCTCTTAATATTCGCAATCACTTCCTATAGATATACCAGAATTCAGGTTATAATGATTTAAAATTACCGTGATGAATGCAATAAGAGAAGTTGAAAACTTTAAAACATTACTTACACACCAATATTACTTTAAAACATTACTTACACATGCTCAGCTGAGATGGTTGGGGTTTAGCTTGTGTTAAAGTTTGAAAGGGAGAAGACTCACTTGATGAGATGGACGTTTATACTAGGTGAGGGTTTAAGAGTTACGCTCATGTTGGGGCATATGGTAAAAACAGAAAATGCTTAGAATTAGGACGAGATCAAAACGAAATTTGACCTATTAATTTAATATTTATAGTTTCAAATCATTTATTTTTCTTTTCATATCATGTTAAATTTGTATTATTAGGCACATGTGTTCCTTTATTTTTGCCCCAATTATCTTATTTTTCTAATGAATTAATTTAACAATATTAATGATGTCTTCTTTTTAAATATTAAATTAAATCGCTTGGATATTTTATACGGACTTAAATGTTACGTAAATTAGTAGATAGCATCGATTTAATTTGGCTTATTTATTAAACTAATCCGTTATAAAAATCTGTGCTTCTAAAAGCTATATAAAGATGTCACTTCACTTTAATAAACTTTACTGATGAACAATAAAATCACGTTTACACATTTTTTCTGGCTTTATAAATAGTTTTTAGAGAACAATTATACGCATCTGCTATGCACCTCACCTCCGTGATTGGTTTCTTTCTTCATGTTTTAATATTTCTGTCTTATATTTTTTTTTGGTTTTACACCCTGAATTTCCTGTACTTTTTACTGGATTTTTTAAGGCCTCAATTTTCACAGCAATAGGCAGTTGAATGGATCTTCGACCAAGTAAGTAAACATTTATCTGACACTTATACATACATACATACATACATACATACATACATACATACATACATACATACATATATATATATCATTTGACACACCATTTTATAGTTGTTCTAATTTTAATCTAATTTTAAATTAATTTTAAAATATTTTTCACCCACTACAAAAAGTAGACAGTCTTGGACATTATATATATTTCTTTCTTCAACATTAGTCTTCCTCTTAAAAAATACATAATTCTTTAATTTGATTTTTATCCTTATATTAGTAGAAAAATTAGAATATATAAAATATTAAATATGTAACAGAAATTGTTATTACAATAATAAATATTAAAAATTATAATGTACGCTAATTGATCATTTAAATTTTTTTACTGATAAAAGTTTCAATTAAGAAAATAAAAAATATAAAATAATATTAAAAATGATAAAAAAAATTATCTAATTTTTTAAAGATAATACATGAAATTATAATTGTTTAAAATTTAGTTTGGAACTTAAAAGATTAAAACTTTGAATATTATAACATCAATTTTTAGTGAATATCTTAATTTTGTATCTAAAAAGTTAATTTAAAAATTAATAAAATTTAAAATAATATTAAATTAAATTATTGCCAAAAACTAATTATAAAACCCGTTATAGTCCAATATATTATTTTTTTTTGTTCAATGTGTCAGACTTCAATTAGATAAAAAGACCAAAGCCTAAAACTCATTATACTAAATTTGGCATAAAATGTTACCAAGTGAATGAATAATGTGAGTTTTGAACACATAAATGACTTTACTATAAACTAAGCCAACCAAATTAGCTAAATATTATATTTGAAGAAGCATTACTCAAAACAATAACATATAATCATCGTAATTTTAAAATCAAAATACAGCAACAGCAGAGTAACAAATCGTCAAATCTATTTTTAGAAATATTTCAAAATGAGCAACAGAAATTAAAATACAACAATAGAATAACAAATCCATCTTTAGAAATGATTTCACCAACAGGTATCCAAAATCAATTATTTGAATGGGTTCACATTTAGAACAGACTCAAGTCAATCAACATTGCATAAAAGGAAACAATCAAACAACACAAAACCCTGAAACCAGTGCGATTAACCTTCGACGAAGAGCAAGACGACGGCAAGTAGCTGGAAGCCTCGGACAGAGACGCTGATGAGCGGATAATTTATACGCTTTTTGGCATTGTTTTTAGTATGTTTTTAGTATGTTTTAGTTAGTTTTATTATGTTTTTATTAGTTTTTACTTAAAATTCACTTTTCTGGACTTTACTATGAGTTTGTGTGTTTTTCTGTGATTTCAGGTATTTTCTGGCTGAAATTGAGGGACCTGAGCAAAAATCTTATACAGAGGCTGAAAAGGACTGCAGATGTTGTTGGATTCTGACCTCTCTGCACTCGAAGTGGATTTTCTGGAGCTACAGAAGCCCAATTGGCACGCTCTCAATTGCGTTGGAAAGTAGACATCCTGGGCTTTCCAAAAATGTATAATAGTCTATATGCCCGAGATTTGATGGCCCAAACAGGCGTTCCAAGTCAGCTCAAGTTTTCTGGCGTTTAACGCCGGAACTGGCACAAGAATGGGAGTTAAACGCCCAAACTGGCACAAAAGCTGGCGTTTAACTCCAAGAAAAGTCTCTACACATGAAAGCTTCAATGCTCAGCCCAAGCACACACCAAGTGGACCCGGAAGTGGATTTTTATGACATTTACTTATCTTTGTAAACCCTAAGCTAATAGTTCTCTACAAATAGGACCTTTTGCTATTGTATTTTCTATCTTTAGATCTTTGAATCTTTTGATCACGTTTTGGAAGGCTGGCCATTCGGCCATGCCTAGACCTTGTTCTTATGTATTTTCAACGGTGGAGTTTCTACACACCATAGATTAAGGTGTGGAGCTCTGTTGTACCTCGAGTATCAATGCAATTACTATTGTTCTTCTATTCAATTCGGCTTATTCTTGTTCTAAGATATCACTTGTTCCTCAACTTGATGAATGTGATGATCCATGACACTCATCATCATTCTCACCTATGAACGTGTGCCTGACAACCACCTCCGTTCTACCTTAGATTGAGTGGATATTTCTTGGATCCCTTAATCGGAATCTTTGTGGTATAAGCTAGAATTGATAGCGGCATTCAAGAGAATCCGGAAGGTCTAAACTTTGTCTGTGGTATTCTGAGTAGGATTCAAGGATTGAATGACTGTGACGAGCTTCAAACTCCTGAAGGCTGGGCGTTAGTGACAGACGCAAAAGAATCACTGGATTCTATTCCAACCTGATTGAGAACCGACAGATGATTAGCCGTGCTGTGACAGAGCGCGTTGAACATTTTCATTGAGAGGACGGGACTATAGCCACTGACAACAGTGATGCCCAACATACAGCTTGCCATGGAAAGGAGTAAGAAGGATTGGATAAAGACAGTAGGAAAGCAGAGAGACGGAAGGGACAAAGCATCTCCATACGCTTATCTGAAATTCTCACCAATGAATTACATAAGTATCTCTATCTTTAGTTTATGCTTTATTCATCAATCCTCCATAATCATTTGAATCCGCCTGACTGAGATTTACAAGATGACCATAGCTTGCTTCATACCAACAATCTCTGTGGGATCGACCCTTACTCGCGTAAGGTTTATTACTTGGACGACCCAATGCACTTGCTGGTTAGTTGTGCGAAGTTGTGATAAAGAGTTGAGATTGCAATTGAGCGTACCATGTTGATGGTGCCATTGATGATCACAATTTCGTTCACCAAGTTTTTGGCACCGTTGCCGGGGATTGTTCAAGTTTGGACAACTGACAGTTCATCTTGTTGCTTAGCTTAGGCATTTTTCTTCAGAGTTCTTAAAGAATGAATTCTAGTGTTTCAAGGTGATGTTCTTATCATCACCAAAGCTGATTGATTCTCATCAAGTTAGCTCTTGAATGCAATGTCCTACTGAAGCTTGGTTAGCCATGTCTAATTTCTTTAGACTGAAGCTTTAGACTAACATTGCATGATTCCTGGAATTCTCATTAAGAATTTTGATATCTTTATTTTCTTTTCCACTTAATTTTCGAAAAATAAAAAAAAATTACAAAATCATAAAAACCAAAAATATTTTATGTTGAGTCTAGTGTCTCATTTTAAGTTTGGTGTCAATTGCATGTTTCTTTTCTTCTTGCAGTTTTCGAATTCATTCATGTGTCTTCATTGATCTTCAAGTTGTTCTTGATGATTTCCTTGTTTTGATCTTTAAATTCTCTTGTCTTGAGTGTTTTGTTGTTTTTCATATGCACTTTCAATTTGTTAGTGTCAATAGTATACAAACTGCTAAGTTTGGTGTCTTGCATGCATTGTTTATTTGATTTTAGTTGCATTTTGATTATTCCTCATCATTAAAAATTCAAAAAAAATTTTAATTTGTGTCTTTTCAAGTCAATAATACAGAGAATTGAAGAATCAGAACATACAGCAGAGGAATTACACAGAAAAAGCTGAGCGTTCAAAACACCCAATGAAGAAGGAAAACTGGCGTTTAAATGCCAGCCAGGGTACCTGGCTGGGCATTTAACGCCCAAAAGGGTAGCATTTTGGGTGTTAAACGCCAGAATGGATACCATTTTGGGCGTTTAACGCCAGGATGGCACAAGAAGGAAGATTTTGTTTTTAATTCACTTTTTTTTTTCAAGTTTTCATAATTTTTCAAAATCAAATCTTTTTCAAATCATATCTTTTCAATCATATACTTTCAAAATCAATTTCTTTCCATTTTCAAAAATACTTGCTAACAATTAATGATTTGCTTCAACATTTCAAGTATGTTGCCTTTTCTGTTGAGAAAGGTTTAATGTCTGAATCATATCTTTCTTGTTAGCCAAGTCATTAATTTTCAAAATCAAATATTTTTAAATTATTTTTCAAATCATATCTTCTCAATTATATCTTTTTAAAACCACAACTTTTCAATCATATCTTTTTAATCACATCTTTTTCAAAATAGTTTTCAATCATATCTTTTTGATTTCTAATCTCAAAATCTTTTTTTTTCAAAAATCACTTTATTTCTTTCCCAATCATATTTTTCGAAAATCATTCTTCAATTTTTCAAAAAAATTTTCAAAATATTTTAATTTATTTTCGAAAATTCTTCCCCTCTTCTCACATCCTTCTATTTACTTCTTCTACCTCCTCCTTCTATTCTTCTTTTCCTCTGACACCTCAAGGAATCTCTATACTGTGACATAGAGGATTTCATATTTTCTTGTTCACTTCTCTTTCATATGAGCAGGAGCAAAGACAAAAGCATTCTTGTTGAGGCTGACCCTGAACCTGAAAGGACCCTGAAGCGAAAGCTAAGAGAAGCTAAAGCACAACTCTCTGTAGAGGACCTAACAGAAATCTTCAAACAAGAAGAAGACATGGCAGCCGAAAACAAAAACAATGCCAACAATGCAAGGAAAGTGCTGGGTGACTTTACTGCACCTACTCCCGACTTTTATGGGAGAAGCATCTCTATCCCTGCCATTGGAGCAAACAACTTTGAGCTTAAGCCTCAATTAGTTTCTCTAATGCAACAGAATTGTAAGTTCCATGGACTTCCATTGGAAGATCCTCATCATTTTTTAGCTGAATTCTTGCAAATCTGTGACACTGTCAAGACTAATGGGGTTGACCCTGAGGTCTACAGAGTTATGCTATTCCCTTTTGCTATAAGAGACAGAGCTAGAATATGGTTGGACTCACAACCTAAAGAAAGCCTGAACTCTTGGGAAAAGCTAGTCAATGCCTTCTTGGCAAAGTTCTTTCCACCTCAAAAATTGAGTAAGCTTAGAGTGAAAGTCCAAACCTTCAGACAGAAGGAAGGTGAATCCCTGACAAACCCCAATTTGAGGGTTTATCTTGTATTGAATTTAGGGTATTTTGATAACCTTTTGTCACATTTAGCCTATGAATTGGCATGGTTTTGTAATCTCTCCCGTATTTGTACCTAAGTGTAAAAACATGCTTTTTAAGCCTTATTTTGATGAATTCTAGTTTCTCTTTGATTCCATAAGATGCCTTGATATGTTTGCTAGTAATTTCAGGATTGGAATAGGCTAGGCATGGATCAAAGGAAGCAAGGAAGGAAGCATGCAAGTGGAGAGAAGCATAAAAAGTCAAAGAAGCAAAGTCAGCCATGCACGCGCACGCGCACAAGGCGCTCGCGCGCACATTGCAAAACAAGCCAGGGACGCGCACGCGCACCGTGCGCACATGCGTCGATGACGGCACATGACCTCACTAATGCAACACGTGCCTGGCGATTTGAGAGGGTTTCTGAACCCATTTTTTGGCGCCAATGACCAAGGGAAAGGAATATAAGGATGAAGGATTAAGGGGAAGGCATCATGAATTTTATCACTCACCACTTTTATCACTCATACATTAGTTTTAGGATTAGTTTAGAGTTTTAGAGAGAGAACCTCTCCCTTCTCTCTAGAATTAGGATTAGGTTTAGTTCTTAGATCTAGGTTTTAATCTTTGCTTTCTTCTACTTCTATCCTCTTAATTCCTTGTTGTTACATTCATCTTCCTTAATTCTTTTGTTGTAATTTCCTTTATGTTGTTCTTAGACTTTGTTGTAGATCCACTTTTGTTCCTTCCTTTCTCTTTCAATTCAATAAAGGTAATTCATAATAATTGTGTTCCTTTTGATTTGTGTTGTTAATTCCATCCAATGATTGTTGTTTGATTTTATTCTTGTTGTTGATTTACTATGTTTTCCTTTTATGCCTACCAAGTGTTTGATGAAATGCTTGGTTGGATTTTAGTGTAGGATTTGTTCCTCTTGGCCTAGGTAGAGTAATTAGTGACTCTTGAGTTATCTAATTCCTTTGTTGATTGATAATTAGAAGTTGCTAATTAATTTGAATATCTCTAAAGCTAGTCATTCCTTTAGGAGATGACTAGGGCTTGAGGAATCAAATTGATTCATCCACTTGACTTCCCTCCAAAGCTAGAGGTTAACTAAGTGGTAGCAATGAACAATTCTCATCACAATTGAGAAAGGGTAACTAGGATAGGATTTCTAGTTCTCACATCTTGCCAAGAGCTTTGTTAGTTGTTAGTTTATTTCCATTACCATTTACTTTCATGCCTCTTATCCAAAACCCCAAAATAACTCAACCAATAACAAAACACTTCATTACAATTCCTAGGGAGAACGACCCGAGGTCTAAATACTTCGGTTTATAAATTTTAGGGGTTTGTACTAGTGACAAACAACTTTTTGTATGAAAGGATTATTGTTTGGTTTAGAAACTATACTTTACAACGAGATTTCATTAGTGAAATTCTAAACCGTCAAAAATCCAATCATCAATCCCTCTATGAAGCTTGGGAAAGATACAAATAATTGATCAAAAAGTGTCCCTCTGACATGCTTTCTGAATGGAGCATCATAGGTATCTTCTATGATGGTCTGTCTGAACTGTCCAAGATGTCATTGGACAGCTCTGCTGGAGGATCTCTTCATCTGAAGAAGACGCCTGCAGAAGCTCAAGAGCTCATTGAAATGGTTGCAAATAACCAATTCATGCACACTTCTGAAAGGAATCCTGTGAACAATGGGACGAATCAGAAGAAAGGAGTTCTTGAGACTGATACTCTGAATGCCATACTGGCTCAGAATAAAATATTGACTCAGCAAGTCAATATGATTTCTCAAAGTCTGTCTGGAATGCAAGCTGCACCAGGCAGTACTAAGGATGCTTCATCTGAAGAAGAAGCTTATGATCCTGAGAACCCTTCAATGGAAGAGGTGAATTACATGGGAGAATCCTATGGAAACACCTATAATCCTTCATGGAGAAATCATCCAAATCTCTCATGGAAGGATCAACAGAGACCTCAACAAGGTTTCAACAACAGTAATGGTGGAAGAAACAGGTTTGGCAATGGCAAGCCTTTTCCATCATCTTCTCAGCAACAGACAGAGAACTCTAAGCAGAGCCACTCTGACTTAGCAACCATGGTCTCTGATCTAATCAAAACTACTCAAAATTTCATGACTGAAACAAGGTCCTCCAGTAGGAATTTGGAGGCACAAGTGGGACAGCTGAGCAAGAAAATTACTAAACTCCCTCCTAGTACTCTTCCAAGCAATACAGAAGAGAATCCAAAAGGAGAATGTAAGGCCATCAACATGGCCGAACTTGGAGAGGAGGAAGAGGCAGTGATCGCCACTGAGGAAGACCTCAATGGACGTCCACTGGCCTCCAATGAGTTCCCTAATGAGGAACCATGGGAATCTGAGGCTCATAATGAGACCATAGAGATTCCATTGGATTTACTTCTGCCATTCATGAGCTCTGATGAATATTCTTCCTCTGAAGAGGATGAAGATGTCACTGAAGAGCAAGTTGCCAAGTACCTTGGAGCAATCATGAAGCTAAATGACAAGTTATTTGGTAATGAGACTTGGGAGAACGAACCTCCTTTGCTCACCAAAGAACTGGATGACTTGACTAGGCAAAGATTACCTCAAAAGGGACAGGACCCTGGAAGGTTCTCAATACCTTGTACCATAGGCACCATGACCTTTGAGAAGGCTCTGTGTGACCTAGGGTCAAGCATAAACCTCATGCCTCTCTTTGTAATGGAGAAGCTAGGGATCTTTGAGGTGCAAGCTGCAAGAATCTCAATAGAGATGGCAGACAACTCAAGAAAACAAGCTTATGGACTTGTAGAGGATGTTCTGGTAAAGGTTGAAGACCATTATATCCCTGCTGATTTCATAGTCCTAGAGACTGGGAAGTGCATGGATGAATCCATCATCCTTGGCAGACCCTTCCTAGCCACAGCAAAGGCTGTGATTGATGTGGACAGAGGAGAATTGATCATTCAAGTGAATGAAGAATCCTTTGTGTTTAAGGCTCAAGGATATCCTTCTGTAACCATGGAGAGGAAGCATGAAGAGCTTCTCTCAAAACAGAGCCAAACAGAGCCCCCACAGTCAAACTCTAAGTTTGGTGTTGGGAGGCCACAACCAACTTCTAAGTTTGGTGTTGAACCCCCACATTCAAACTCTAAGTTTGGTGTTAGGAGGTTCCAACATTGCTCTAAATATCTGTGAGGCTCCATGAGAGCCCACTGTCAAGCTACTGACATTAAAGAAGCGCTTGTTGGGAGGCAACCCAATGTTATATTTATCTATTTTCCTTTGTTATTTTATGTTTTCTGTAGGTTGATGATCATGGGAAGTCACAAAATCAATTGAAAAAGCAAAAACAGAATGAAAAATAGAAAGAAAAATAGCACACCCTGGAGGAAAACCTTGCTGGCGTTTAAACGCCAGTAAGGGCAGCAATTGGGCGTTTAACGCCCAGTCTGGCACCATTCTGGGCGTTTAACGCCAGAAAGGGGCACCAGACTGGCGTTTAACGCCAGGAATGGGCATCAAGCTGGCGTTAAATGCCAGAAATGGGCACCAGCCCGGCGTTTAACGCCAGGATTGGCAGAAAGAGCAATTTTGCTCGCCACTTGGTGCAGGGATGAATTATCCTTGACACCTCAGGATCTGTGGACCCCACAGGATTCCCACCTACCCCACCACTCTCTTTCTTCTTCTTCTACTCTCTTCTTTCTTCTTTTGCTCGAGGACGAGCAAACTTTCTAAGTTTGGTGTGGTAAAAGCATTGCTTTTTGTTTTTCCATAACCATTTATGGCATCTAAGGCCGGAGAAACCTCTAGAAAGAGGAAAGGGAAGGCAAAAGCTTCTACCTCCGAGTCATGGGAGATGGAGAGATTCATCTCAAGGGTGCATCAAGACCACTTCTATGAAGTTGTGGCCATGAAGAAGGTGATCCCCGAGGTCCCTTTCAAACTCAGAAAGAGTGAATATCCGGAGATCCGACATAAGATCCAAAGAAGAGGTTGGGAAGTTCTTACCAACCCCATTCAACAAGTGGGAATCTTAATGGTTCAAGAGTTCTATGCCAATGCATGGATCACCAAGAACCATGATCAAAGTGTGAACCCGGATCCAAAGAATTGGCTTACAATGGTTCGGGGGAAATGCTTAGATTTTAGTCTGGAAAATGTAAGGTTGGCATTCAACTTGCCCATGATGCAAGGAGATGAACACCCTTACACTAGAAGGGTCAACTTTGATCAAAGGTTGGACCAAGTCCTCATAGACATTTGTGAAGAGGGCGCTCAATGGAAGAGAGATTCAAGAGGGAAGCCGGATCAACTGAGAAGGCATGACCTCAAGCACGGGGCTAGGGGATGGTTGGAGTTTATCCAACGCTCAATCATTCCCACTAGCAACCGGTCCGAAGTTACTATAGACCGGGCCATCATGATTCATAGCATCATGATTGGAGAGAAAGTAGAAGTTCATGAGGTTATAGCCCAAGAACTTTATAAGGTGGCGGACAAGTCCTCTACCTTGGCAAGGTTAGCCTTTCCTCATCTCATTTGTCACCTCTGTTATTCAGTTGGAATTGACATAGAGGGAGACATCCTCATTGATGAGGACAAGCCCATCACTAAGAAAAGGATGGAGCAAACAAGTGACCCCACTCATCATGAAATTCCTGAGATACCTCAAGGGATGCACTTTCCTCGACAAAACTATTGGGAGCAAATCAACACCTCCCTAGGAGAATTGAGTTCCAACATGGGACAACTAAGGGTGGAGCACCAAGAACATTCCATCCTCCTCCATGAAATTAGAGAAGATCAAATAATCATGAGAGAGGAGCAACAAAGGCAAGGAAGAGACATTGAGGAGCTCAAGCACTCCATAAGATCTTCAAGAGGAAGAACAAGCCGTCGTCACTAAGGTGGACCCGTTCTTTAATTTTCTTGTTCTTTATTTTCCTATTTTTCGAATTTTCATGCTTATGTTTATCTATCTTTGTGCCTTATTACATGATCATTAGTGTCTTAGTGTCTATGCCTTAAAGTTATGAATGTCCTATGAATCTATCACCTTTCTTAAATAAAAAATGTTCTTAATTGAAAAAGAGAAGAATTGCATGAATTTTGAATATTATAACAGATTAATTATTTTGATGTGGCGGCAATACTTTTGATTTCTGAATGTATGCTTAAACAGTGCATATGTCTTTTGAATTTGTTGTTCATGAATGTTGGCTCTTGAAAGAATGATGAAAAAGGAGACATGTTACTAAGGATCTGAAAAATCATAAAAATGATTCTTGAAGCAAGAAAAAGCAGTGAATACAAAAAAAACGAAAAAGAAGGGGGAAAAGAAAAAAAATTATGAAATAGTAATCCAAGGCAAAAAGAGTGTGCTTAAGAACCCTAGACACCTCTAATTGGGGACTCTAGCAAAGCTGAGTCACAATCTGAAAAGGTTCACCCAATTATGTGTATGTGGCATGTATGTATCCGGTGGTAATACTGGAAGACAGAGTGCTTTGGGCCACGGCCAAGACTCATAAAGTAGCTGTGTTCAAGAATCATCATACTTAACTAGGAGAATCAATAACATTATCTGGATTCTGAGTTCCTATAGAAGCCAATCATTCTGAATTTCAAAGGATAGAGTGAGATGCCAAAACTGTTCAAAGGCAAAAAGCTAAAAGCCCCACTCATCTAATTAATACTGATCTTCATAGATGTTTTTGGAATTCATTGCATATTCTCTTCTTTTTATCTTATTTGATTTTCAGTTGCTTGGGGACAAGCAACAATTTAAGTTTGGTGTTGTGATGAGCGGATAATTTATACGCTTTTTGGCATTGTTTTTAGTATGTTTTTAGTATGTTTTAGATAGTTTTTATTATGTTTTTATTAGTTTTTAGTTAAAATTCACTTTTCTGGACTTTACTATGAGTTTGTGTGTTTTTCTGTGATTTCAGGTATTTTCTGGCTAAAATTGAGGGACCTGAGCAAAAATCTGATTCAGAGGCTGAAAAGGACTGCAGATGCTGTTGGATTCTGACCTCCCTACACTCGAAGTGGATTTTCTGGAGCTACAGAAGCCCAATTGGTGCGCTCTCAATTTCTTTGGAAAGTAGACATCCTGGGCTTTTCAGAAATGTATAATAGTCCATACTTTGCCTGAGATTTGATGGCCCAAAGAGGCGTTCCAAGTCAGCTCAAGTTTTCTGGCGTTTAACGCCAGAACTGGCACAAGAATGGGAGTTAAACGCCCAAACTGGCACAAAAGCTGGCGTTTAACTCCAAGAAAAGTCTCTACACATGAAAGCTTCAATGCTCAGCCCAAGCACACACCAAGTGGGCCCGGAAGTGGATTTTTATGACATTTACTCATCTTTGTAAACCCTAAGCTACTAGTTCTCTACAAATAGGACCTTTTGCTATTGTATTTTCTATCTTTAGATCTTTGAATCTTTTGATCACGTTTTGGGAGGCTGGCCATTCGGCCATGCCTAGACCTTCTTCTTATGTATTTTCAACGGTGGAGTTTCTACACACCATAGATTAAGGTGTGGAGCTCTGCTGTACCTCGAGTATCAATGCAATTACTATTGTTCTTCTATTCAATTCGGCTTATTCTTGTTCTAAGATATCACTTGTTCCTCAACTTGATGAATGTGATGATCCGTGACACTCATCATCATTCTCACCTATGAACGTGTGCCTGACAACCACCTCCGTTCTACCTTAGATTGAGTGGATATCTCTTGGATCCCTTAATCGGAATCTTCGTGGTATAAGCTAGAATTGATGGCGGCATTCAAGAGAATCCGGAAGGTCTAAACCTTGTCTGTGGTATTCTAAGTAGGATTCAAGGATTGAATGACTGTGACGAGCTTCAAACTCCTGAAGGCTGGGCGTTAATGACAGACGCAAAAGAATCACTGGATTCTATTCCAACCTGATTGAGAACCGACAGATGAGTAGCCGTGCTGTGACAGAGCGCGTTGAACATTTTCACTGAGAGGACGGGACTGTAGCCATTGACAACGGTGATGCCCAACATACAGCTTGCCATGGAAAGGAGTAAGAAGGATTGGATAAAAACAGTAGGAAAGCAGAGAGACGGAAGGGACAAAGCATCTCCATACGCTTATCTGAAATTCTCACCAATGAATTACATAAGTATCTCTATCTTTATTTTATGCTTTATTCATCAATCCTCCATAACCATTTGAATTCGCCTGACTGAGATTTACAAGATGACCATAGCTTGCTTCATACCAACAATCTCTGTGGGATCGACCCTTACTCGCGTAAGGTTTATTACTTGGACGACCCAGTGCACTTGCTGGTTAGTTGTGCGAAGTTGTGATAAAGAGTTGAGATTGCAATTGAGCGTACCATGTTGATGGCGCCATTGATGATCACAATTTCGTGCACCAGACGCCACGGTTGGATGGACAACGTCAACTAGAAGAGTGGGTCTAGTTTCGAAAAATGAGGAAGGAGGAAGCCGCAGAGGTGCCGACACCCACGGACAGCGGCCGCAACACCGTTGAAGAAGTAGGATTTTGGGTTGGGTTTTGGTTTTTAAACTTTGAAGAAGGGAGGTTTTTTGGGTTATGATCTAGATTTGAAATGACATTGACGAAAGGAGGGAGTATTGGGGGAAGGGGGGACGCGTTGGGGTTTGGGCTTTTTTAATAATTAATCAAAACGACATCGTTTGTTTAGGTCCAGCCGGTTTTTGGTCCAGTCCAACCAGTCGATTCCCGGCCGGTTGAGTGCATTTTGAAAGGTTTCCAAATTAGAGAGTTTTAGGCATCGGATCGGACCGAATTTAAAACCGGTTCCCAATTGAATCGGTCGAGCTAGTTCGATTTTTAGAACCCTGTAAATAATACATATAAATTTGATTAATAATCAAATACAACAAAAACATAACTGAATAAAAAAATTATTGAAAACATTTATCTATATATTCGTAACATGCATAAAAAATAGAATTTGAAATGACTGACCCATATGTCTTATTTTATTATCCATCAATGTGAAAACAATTTTAAACTCTGCTAACCACTGTAAAAAGTAGATCATCTTGGATATGTATATATTTCGTAATAAATATATAGTCCTTTCATATATTTAGTTAATTTATAAAATCTTAGTAAATTTTTTAAAAACAACCCAACATAAATAATAGGAATCCAGACCATTTGTAAAAAAATACAAATTTTAACTGATATTTAATATGCACATAAAACTATTACATACTTAGTTTCAATTTTAATATTTTGGTATCATGGATGTGTTGTAATAAAAATACATATTAAATTTACTTAATTTGTGATTAGTTATAATTTTTTCGAACCAAAATGCAATACAAATATGAGGAAACCAAAAAGTACAACAAAAAATATTAACACAAATATCTAATAATTAATCCTGATAAAATTATAGTAATCGAAAAATACATAATAATTTTGTTAAATTAAACCCAACTCAATTAGTACGAATCTAAATAATATTATTTTAAAACATTTACATTATACAGTTTTCCAAATAACTGAAACATGTAAATAAAAAATACAAATTCTTCGTGATAGTCCGTTGTTCTTTATTTTATTATTTCATTCATAAATAATTATTTTTTATTTCCCTACATGTTATTATTCACCTTTTAAATTAAGGTGCATGAATAGTGAAATATTTAAGACTTATTGGAGTTAAATTTAATTAATAATCAATAATAATTAACTTAAAATAAAAATACTTCCGACCATGTATTATGACACGTAATAAATAATTTATGTAAAACAAATAGAATTAACAAAATATTTAATAAAAAAACTAGTTACATATTTAAACATTTAAAGTACATCAACAAAATTTTAAATAATATCAATGTGAAAAAACATAAAAAGATCGTAATCATACTATTAGTTGATGTATTATTATTTAAATATTATTGGTCATATTTATTCTTAATTAAATAGTAATAAGTGAAGGAAAAATATTTAAAATATTGTGTGCCTATGTTAATTTTATAGTGACTGCAATTCGCTAAACTCAATTAAAACAATAAAGAAAATTTGGGTTTGTTTTGATGGATGGAATTTTTTACAAGTTTGTTTCCTCGTTTTTCGTATGTCACTATTAATTAGTTCGATATATTTTGCTAATATAATAGATATTGATAAAAGCTGGATTTTAAAGTCACGGAGTAATGTAGAATATAAGTAAGGATTGAACAGTTTTTTAGACTTTGCATTCGTTAATGCATCGTCCGATGGCATGATAGAATGTCCATGTCCTTAATGTGGGTTTTAACTTATGAAAATAAGAGAGAATGCATACGACTATCTGTTGATAAGACCTTTTTTTCACTGATTATACTATTTGGTTGCGTCATGGTGAGAAGCCGATTGAAGAGAGATCTGAATTTAGACAAGTAGATGAAATACCTATATCCCAAGTGAATCTAATGCACCAAATGGTCAACGAGGAATTTAATTTCACAATGCAATATGGGAGTGAGGGCACAAGAACAATTAAACATGTCGAAGATGATAAAGAGGAGTTGTCTTACTTATATGAAGGTCCAAGTCGAGAGGTGTAGGATTTTAACGATCTACTTGCAGACGAAGAGCAGGAATTATATCTCAGATGCTCAAAGTATTCCAAATTATTGTTCATAGTGAAGCTTTATCATATTAAGTGTATGTGTGGTGTGAATGACAAGGCCATGTCCATGATTCTTGATTTATTGCGGAGGCATTTGAAGAAGCAAAACTTCCGAAGACAGTGCATGAAGCTAAGAAGACCATAAGAAAGTTGGATATCGAATACAACAAGATAAATGCATGTCCAAATGATTGCATGCTATATCGGGGTGATGATGAAAACTTGACTAGGTGCAAGCGATGTGGGTGTTTAAGATGGAAGCAAAAGATTAAAAAAGGTTCTATTATTAGGCTCAAAGTACTTGTAAAGAGAAATGGAAAACTTATAGTACCCAAAACTCTTCATTACTTTCCTATCATACCACGACTGTAACGGTTATTCATGTACAGCAAGACATCAACTGACATGTTATGGCATAAAAAAGCACATAATTGAGGCATTCAAAGGACGCTGAAGAATGGAAAAAATTTGATGCAAAGTATACTAACTTTTCCAAAGATCTGCGCAATGTTCGCTTAGCCTTAGCGAGCGATGGATTCAATCCTTTTGAGAATATGAGCACATGGTATTCCATCTAGCTTGTGATTCTTATTTCATACAATCTTCCTCTATGGCTTTGCATGAAACAGACTTCATTCATTCTATCCATGATTATTCTTGGGCCCAAAATGTTAGGTAACGACATAGATGTTTACTTGCAGCCTTTGGTTGATGAGTTGATGCAATTATGGGATAGGGTTGAAATGTATGATGCTAAAGAGAAAAACACTTTCAAGATGTGTCTGATACTAATGTGGACTATTAACGACTTCTCAGGATTGAAAAACTTATCTGGGTGGTATACGTACAGTGAGTTAGCGTGTCCTACGTGTAACTTGGAAGCTAAGGATCAACGGCTGACATTCAGTAAAAAAATTGGTGTTTCATGGGCTATCGCCGCTTTTTAAATCAGGGCCATAAATATAGACTAGATCGGACTAGATTTGACGGGCAAGTCGAAAGAAGAGATACACCGAAGAAGTTATTTAGAATAGATGTCTTGAGACAACAGTCTAACGTGCATGTTTCATTTGGAAAGAATTCAACTATAAAAGGGAAAAAAGATGCATTGGTCAAGATGCAGATCAAGATGACTTGCATTGGAAAAAGAAAAGCGTCTTCTTTGACCTTCCATACTGGGAGGATCACATGTTGCGTCATAACCTTGATGTGATACATATAGAAAAAAAAATGTGTAGACAAGTCTAATTTGACTAACAAGCCTAATCTGAATTTATTGAATTCGATTTACATAGATTTATAGATTGAGACATTCAGGTAACGTTTTTTCATTTGAGAGATTCAGGTAATTTTAGTTTCCATTTGGTTTATAGGAGTGAATTACCCTCATTTTTATGTCTAATTATCAAAGTTTAGAAAATCGAACCGATAAAATTAAAGCTTCAAAGATTCGAAGATTTAGCCGAGATTTAATTTGAACTGAATCGGATATAATAAAATAATATATTTATAAATAAAATATATATTTTTAAAAAATAATTTATTGTAATTTATTATTTAAACCGTTAAAAATCGTACTAATTTGACTAGTTAATCGATTTTTTACTAATTTTCAGTTTCAATCAGTTTGTCGCCGAACAATTATCTTAAATTGTCTTGTGTGATCAATTCAATCTGATTTTCAAAATTCATATTAATTATATTGTTGGTAAAATAATTGAAACAACTTATATAGAAACAAATATGCAATGATTGAATTTTAATATTCATATATCATTTTTGTTATTCTATCTATCTCTATCTCATTGGGGATGATGTCTGCAACCTGATCAAGAATATCTTCAACCAACCTGACAAGATTGGAGAGATTAATGAAACTCTTATTACTCTTATCCCCAAAGTGGAACATGTTACTCACCTTAAACAATTGCGGTCCATCAGCCTATGTAATGTATCCTATAAGGTGGTTACAAAAATCTTGGCTAATCACCTGAGAAAAATTATGGATAAATTGGTGATGCCTACTTAATGTAGCTTTGTTCCGGGGAGACACAGTTCCGATAACATCATCATCACCCAAGAAGTCATCCACTCTATGCGACAAAAAAAGGGAAGAAAAGATGGATGGCCATCAAGATTGACTTTGAGAAAGCTTATGACCGGTTAAAATGGAGTTTCATCAGTGACACCCTTATGGATATTGGTCTTCCCCAAATGTTTATAAAGCTAATTCTTAACTGCATCTCAATTGTCAAGATGAGAGTCCTGTGGAATGGTGAAGAGTTGGAAGAATTCTCCCTTGTAAGAGGCATCAGACAGAAAGATCCTATATCTCCCTACATCTTTGTTCTTTGTATTGAGAGGCTGTCCCAACTTATTAGTGCAGCGGTGGATCATGAATTCTGGAAGCCTATCAGGCTAAAAAAGGACGGCCCACCCATCTCTCATCTCTACTTCGCAAATGACCTTATCCTATTTGCTTAAGCCAGTCTGGATCAAGCCAATGCTATTAACAAGTGCCTTGAGGCGTTTTGTGAAAGCTCCGGGCAGAAAGTCAGTAAAGAAAAGACTCGTATTTTCTTTTCCAAGAATGTGGGGCATAATGTCCGAACAGAGATAAGCAACACTCTGCAATTCGCCAAGACTGATGACTTAGGAAAATATTTAGGTGTTCTTATTCTTCACTCCAAAGTCTCAAGAAATACCTTTGAAGATATCATCAACAAACTCAATATCAGGCTCAATTCCTGGAAAGCCTCATCTCTTTCTCTTGCAGGAAGAGTTACCTTGGTGAAATCTGTCTTATCCTCTATGCCTTCTTATATTATGCAATCTGCCTATTTGCCTTCTTCTACTTGTGATATGATTGATCGTAAATGCAGAAATTTTCTTTGGGGAGATACGGAGCAGTCTAAGAAGATACACCTGCTAAATTAGAAGAAAGTTTGTGAACCCAAAAATTCTGGTAGATTGGGTATTAGACATGCAAGTCAAATGAACAAGGCTTTCATGATGAAAGCTGGATGGGGTTTGGTTGAGAAGAAAGACGCACTTTGGGTCAGAATTCTTAGATCAAAATATGGCAGTGGTAACAATGTCATCCCTAGAGTAGAAAGGAAGAGGAGCAACTCGAACCTCTGGAAAGGAATTTGTCAGTTGTGGCCGGAAGTCCAAAGTAACTGCATTTGGAGGATAGGGAATGGGGCCCAAATTCGTTTCTGGGACCATAACTGGGTTTCGGGACTAGGTCGTCTCGATAGAGTCGCAAATCAGGTAAGTAGTAATTTTAATTACTCAAATTCACTGATGGAGTTTCTTGACGTTTCAGGGTATTGGGATACTAGGAAGCTACAAGAACTATTACCGGAGGATGCGGTGAAAAAGATAGTGGCAATTTCTTCTCCATCTCCATGGAAGGATACTGACCATTTAGCTTGGGGCCTCACCCCTGATGGGATTTTCAGCACCAAGTCAGTGTATCAGAGCTTGTTTGAAGGGCAACATACTCCGAATACAGTTTTTAAGCAGGTATGGAATTGGCAAGGTCCGGAGCGAATCAGAACGTTCCTCTGGTTGGTGGCCCATAATGCCATCCTTACTAATTCAGAGAGAAGGCGAAGACATCTGACGAACAATGATTCCTGCCCACAGTGCCAGCATCATGATGAAACAGTTATTCATGTGCTACGAGACTGTTCCTACGCGCAATGCATTTGGAAATATCTTTTCCCTCCCAATTTTGTGAACTCTTTCTTCAATACGAATCTGAAGGACTGGCTGATGTAGAACCTCACTAGCAAGAATGAATGGCCATGTCTCTTTGGTGTAGCTGCCTCCTCTATATGGTACTTCAGGAACAAGCTCATTTTTAACGGCCAGTCTATTCCAATGGTTACTGCGGTGAGTTGAATTAAAGCTCGGTCGGAGGAGTTTCTAAAAGTCACGAAAAGCAACATTCTACCCAGGAATCTCCAGACTGTCGGGGATTGCTACATTGCTTGGTCTCGACCCCTACAGATTTTGTGAAACTTAATGTTGACGGCTCCCTTTATGCCTATAGAAACAATGCGGCGTGTGGTGGAGTGTTTAGAGATGTAGATGGTAGATTTTTGAAAGGTTTTTCATGTAATTTAGGTAGATGCTCTATTATGCACGCTGAATTATGGGCAATCGTCCATGGCCTGCAAATTGCAGTAGTTAACGGATACCAATCCATTATCATAGAATCTGATTCAGTTGCGGCTATCAAGTTCATCAACCATGGCTGCACCCCAACTCATCTCTGTGCCCCCTCATCCAAGACATTCGTATCATGGCAGCTCGCTTGCAACACACTATTGTCTATTTGGTTACACTCCCTTCGTGAAGCTAACTCAGTAGCAGACCTTCTACCCAAAAAAGGGCAGGACATGCCTCTTGGTTTACACCTGTTCGATAGAGCACCATCTGAGATTAGTTATGCACTCTTTTGTGATTGTTACGGGGCCCTCCATTTAAGAGGGTCTTGATCTGTTCCTTTTCCTTTTGCTTTTTTCTTTTCTGTTTTCTTTTGCTGTTGGGGTCCTTTCCCCCCTTGATCATCAAAAAAAATCTATCTCTATCTCTGTTTATCCAAATCCCACATTCTTAACACACATAATTCTCCAACAATGTATTGTCACCATTATCAATTGCAAAAGGACAACAAATCACGGAACGGTACTAATTCTAAAATGAACTTAGAATACTTCTATATTATTATATTTATAGAATATCTTTATAAATTAAGGGGAAAAGGGAACTCATTACAATTTCAAAGAATATTGAAACAATGATGTGCTAATGTAATGTAATACAATGAAAAATTGTACTAGAAGGACTATCTCAAAGCAGAATTTCTATACTAGCTAACAATATAAACAATTTGATGACTGGATACGAATGAGGGCTTTTTAGTCTTTTCCGGTAGCCAAAGGAACTCCAATGTTAAAGAAGCCTCTTGAAAAGTATTAAAGAGGTAAAGAGGTGAAGTAGAACCAAGTTATTAATGTAAAGACCTGAATCAAATGCAGAAATATAAGTTAGACATTCATCAGTGTGATTGCATTATTAAAAGGATTATAAAGAATTATTGTGATGCTACCATATTTCTCTGCTTATATTTTTCTTCAAAGCTTAAATATTTTAGTTTATATTACATGATACATCATTTTTTTTTTAGGATACTGTAAAATTGCTCCATCAACATGATGCAAGTACTTCCATTTAAGAAATATGTTAAATTGTGAAACTTTTTCTATTAAAGTAAATGGAAAAAAAAGGAAAGAGAGATCTATGAAAAAGTTGCACCAATCAAGATATATCCTTGATGGAAATGCCGAAGGGGTAAATTAGTGGACTATAGTCAATTCATGACTGTTTTGTTACCCTTCTTTCCCTTCCTCTCAAAAAATGGGTCATGAATCTCATAACTAAGCAAATCAGCATCAAATAAAATTAAAAAGTCAAACTGGTTTGTTGACCTTCATGTAAGACATTCTAAAACAAAACATGTATGCAAGAACAGATGAGTCTAGTTTCTTTGAAAGTGAAGACATCATCAGATATTGAAAAACTAGTTTGTATTGATTCAGCAGATTAGACAATGGTTCTTACCATTTTGTGAAGACGTCGCTGTGGGAAGCGATGGAAGTTTCGTCGCTGCAGTTGCATGAGTCCAAGAAACGAATAAATTTAGACATAGCGAAAAGAGTAACAGAATATTTATTTATGTATTTGATTGAAAATATTCATGGAGCTTACACATACTTCTATTGCATGAGGACGGAAGCAGCGACAATGAAGATGAAGGCCATGGAGCTACAATGTTGTCGTTAAGATCACACATGAATCCAACACCGGACGATTTATCAAATACTGCGTCCGAAGGCAGACTTGGCAAAAGGCAGCCAGATTCTACATGAAATCGAAATAATTAATTAAGTTCAGATACTATATGATAAGGGAAAATTAGATGCAATCTTCAGAAGCATAAGATTTTTCCCATTAATGTATAGTACTTATCAAAGTAACAAGCATAAGATTTTTTCCACTAATTAAACTCGACTACAATGAAAACAATCTGCATTCACTGGGACTAAAAACTTATTTCAGCCTTTTGTTTTAAAAATTTGATCCCAATATAGGTTCAAGCTTAAACAAAATTAAACAATAATAGCATGTCAAAAACCACTCTTATTATGATGACAAAAGGGAACAATAAAAGTACAAACTATTCTTGTTTCAACAGGATGGTAAAGAAAAATATATATCAAGATAAAAATCTATGCTGTAAGAGATACCTTGTGATCCAACTGATCCATATCCATGAGAAAATCAAACGACCATCGACAATACATTGCAGAACAGAACAAGTAGCAGTATCAGTACTCAGCAAAAACCAAAATAGTACTTCGTCATTTTCAAAATAAATGTGGCCTTGGACTAAATTGGTATGTTCAAAAACCAAGATATTTCGACATAACTGCATCGAGATACATTATCCAATGTACCAATTTAGTCAAATGTAACAAACATTTATTTTGTAAAGAAGTAGTTGTTTCTTAAGCAAGGGAAATTTAACAATGCCAACCTTGAAGAGAAAAGTCCTTGAGGCCGATTCGACAAAGATTATACACATTATTGGAGACATTAGCATTTTGCAACTTCTTGCCCAGTGATGCAGCACATTTCAAGGCTTGCAGATTGGTTATGAAGCTCTGGTCTTGCAAATAGGACACATAGCTTTTGATGGCTTTGCAGCAACTTGTTTGGTTACTTATATCATTTCTGCACTCTTTCACTACACTTGTGACATTCGGCAAAACCAACGGACAAACTGAGCCAAGTGATACAATAACATTAAACATGAACATGTTAGATTATGCTTCATATTTCAGTAAATTAGACAAGAGAATACTAAATAATCAAACATGATAGATGAGGGCTTATTTTCAGTTTAGTTTTCCCCCTTTACTAACCTTTGTTTAGGTTGCAGTTTGAGAGACCCCTAAAAACACTATTTGCAGCCGATGGATCAAGTTTACTAGCCAGCCAACGAAGGACAATATTCTTACAATCTTGGATCCTAGTTGTCTTCCCAGGCAAGCTATGGTTACCATTTGAGTTCGACATATCATTCAAGGCTATTTTCCTTGCAGCATCATTTATAGCATTTTGGCAAACTTGGTTGCAACACTCATTTACGGGATCAATTTTTCTACAGGCAGTCAGAAGTCTTGATGAGTCAACAATGCTCTCAACTTCATCAACAAATACAATAGGGCACGAGCCTTCAGTGAGATTCACTGGATGGACTGAACATATTTTCCTTAAGTCATCATTTGCTCCTTGATTGACGAGGACCTTCTTAACATCAGAGAGGCAATGCCGAGCATGAGTTGTGTTCAATGCTAGTACCCCAGAGAA
Source organism: Arachis stenosperma (assembly GCF_014773155.1). Lineage (NCBI taxonomy): Eukaryota > Viridiplantae > Streptophyta > Magnoliopsida > Fabales > Fabaceae > Arachis > Arachis stenosperma. The sequence goes on from NC_080379.1 coordinate 12,772,802, forward strand.
TTTGCTTGATTGACCAATAAGGACCAACAGCAGGGCATCAAATTGAGGACAACATAGTACATTCGCCAAAAATGGAGCAAAGGAAGTCCAGCAATCAGTAGCAGTTGTGGTCATTATATCTTCGGCAGCAGAGAAATTTAATGAACATAGACCTGCAAGTAAAAGGGAACTTTAGATCATCCTAACAACTAAAAGGAGTGGCAACTCAGCAATTCAAGATAAATTTTTACAGTGGATTGTTCACTTGTTTTTAATTATCCTTTGATGATGGGGTTGGGGCTGATTAACCTCAAAACAATACTATGACAAGAGTGGAATAATGTGGTGAAGGAAAAATAAAGTGATCTCGTTGTTCGTTGGTAAGATGCTATTTATGGTTTCATCCATGATAATGGATTTAATCATATGATGAAGTTAGGAATAAATGCAAAGTCAGCACATTTGCAAGGATATCCGAATTTTCCTAATGAATGAATAAGTCAAAATCATTTCTAAGATATAATTGCATCACAATAGACTTAATCTCCATTTATCCGGTTAAACTTCCCTCAATTTTACCACCAACCATAATGTTTTAAATAGTTATAAGTACATGTGAAAATGAGATTTTATCAAATGAAATTCCCAACCTATGATCTCACACTAGCAAATTGAAAAGGAAAAGTTTACTGTACCTGACAGTTTAGACTGAGGCATAGAATAGTTTTTGAAAGGCGTCAATGGTGAAGGTGCTAAAAGAGGCAAAAATGGCTGTGGCTGTGCACTTGGAGAGATATCAAGAGGCAGCATGCCATCCTTCGTTGTGATCGAAATGGAATATTTTGTACCACTGGTTGGAGAGCCCTGAGACTTGTTCATACCTGCTTAGAGGCAAATTAAATTACATCAGAAAGAGTGATATTTCTTACAGAAAAAGGAACACTCCAACATTGACTAAGGAAATGTTTGTTAGTGTTGATTTTAGAGGAAAATGGAGAGAAGGGAATAGCTCTCAAGTGTAAGGTGAAGTCCATTATACCCTTCCAAACTTCCCCCCAAAAACTTCAACTCGCAAACACATGCTTAAAGTCTAAGATACCGAATAAGTATACTTGTGTTCAGTGTTCATCAAGTACAAACCCAAAATAAAGAACAATAGCAGGCCAACCTTAATGACATTCAGTTCTTCATTTCTTATTGTAAATGCTTTTAATTAAAAAAAAAGGGACCTAACATTTCTAAAGAGTTTGCCTATTACTTTGGTAGCACATTTCATTCTTTTGCAATAAGATAAACACTGCCATAGAAAATTGGACCAATACTCCCTCTTTAACCATGGGTTTTACTCAAATCTATAACATCAATAATATACTATTCTACTTGATTTCATGTTGAACAATTCTATTCTCCAAGAATTTCCAAACTATAGTAATTTTAGGTTTCCTTCAACACACACAAAGCTTCATACAATACTCAGCTTGAATTTAAAACATCACAATGTACAAGAAACTGCAAATGCAAACTTAATTCCAATGCTTATTGCAATGCCATTACATAATCTAACAGAAATTTAAGAACAAAGACGACAAAAGATACAACTTGCAACTATAAATGGCAATTAAAGCAACAAGAATTGAAATTAGCAATTATGGGTCATGCAGATATATTCAAGAAATAAAACATACACATAAGTAGAGGAAGAAACAGAGTAATTTGAAGGAGACTCAGAGAATGCAACTCCTTCATGTTTGAAGCTTGAAATTAACCAACACAGTGAATTCCAAAGTGCACATTAACAACACTTTCCTAAATCCACAATCTCACAGAACAATCCTCAATGCAAAAAAGAAACAAAAACAAAAATGGATAGCAATGTTGAAAAGGAAAAGTAGTGAATAACTTGGAAAGAACCCTCTTTTTTTTTTCTCTCAGTTTTTACCGATTTGACTCAGTGAGTGAGTCACTGTTTTTGAGTCCTCAGAGAAGGGAGAGAGAGAGAGAGAGACATGGAAATGCCAGCTACAATATCAGGGAAGATCACGTGCCAGGCACGTGATAGATTGAATGCCATGTGGAGTGGTAGCTTCGGTAGTTAATAACTTAATTACACATCTTGGCCCTGCAGCAGCATTGCCATGCTGAAACTTTCAACCGTTCGATGGAAGTATAAAATGGACTAAGAACCGTTGGATTGTCGAAGAGAAAGCATGAATGTTTTGAATGAATTACCATTTTTACTCGTTGAATTTTAAAAAGCTTACAAAGTTATCAATGAATAAATTTAATATCTGGATATTTTTGTCTAGAAATTATTTTTCATAGATACAAAATCTATTTTATTTATTTATTGATAAATTTAGTAGAGTATTAGACTTTTATAAATAAATTAGTTAGGGATGACACTGATACGAGTACGGATGGGTAAGGACAGGTTTTTGCTCTATCTGACTTCATTCTATTTTATAATAATTTGAGTAGAACTCGTCCTACTCTTATCTATGAATAGCAAAAAATTAAATTTTAACCAATTTTCATATGTATCCATTCTATTTTTACTTCTCTATAATTATTAAATCTAATAAATAAAATTAAATGTTAATATTTATATAGCCATTCTCACATACATAATATAAATTAAAATAAAAAATTTTAAAATAATATAATATTATTAATAATTTTACTAATTATTTTACATATATTATATATATTATATATTAAAAATATATATATTATATATACTAGAACGAATAGAAACGGATATTATTTAAATTTAATCCCGTTTTACTAAAAATTTATCCTGCACCTACAGATGAATAATTATCCGTCTCGAACAGGTAGAAATAGAGTGGATACCTGTAAGTTTAGATAGTGTTGTCATTTTTAAAGATAGTAGTTTATTAAAACATATTTGTATTCTTAATTTTAAAAGAGTCTATTTAAAAAATAATTATTTTTCATCAATATCAGTTTTTTATCCTTATATTAATAGTATTTTTAAATTTAAATTCTAAATTTTAAATATAAACTATAAATTCTCTAAAAAGTAAATGTTAAAAAGCTTATTACAATAAAAATTTTACGTTGACTAATTTAAATTTAGTCTTTTATACTACTTATTCAATTTAAAATCCACGTTTAAACTAATTTAAGCAACATTTTAACTTTTATTTGATCAATTTAAGTAAGATTTTAAATTAGAAAATTTTGAAATGGATATATGTTCTAAAATGTGAACCTAAACGCAAATGGAAAAATGGGCTTGAATTGGTGCAGGATGATTGTTGGGGGGCGGGGGGGGAATCTATAAAGAATTTCAGTATCAAAGTCATCGGATATTTGAATAGAACATATGTAAAAAATAGATGAAATTTTTTTAGGTTGCATTTAGAAGAGATATTAAGATTGAAAGTTTGAGATTGAGAGACAAAGATTGAGATTAAATTAAGTTTCTGTATTATATTTAATGTAAAATGTACTGAAATGAGTTATATCTCAATATTATGTTTAATTTAAGATAAATATAAAAATTGAGAGATAAATTTAAAATTTAAAAAGTTAAATAAAAATATTTTTAATAAAATATTATTAAAATTTTCGTTTTTCTCCAAAATTTTAATTTCTTGTGTTTCCACTTTTTTTTTAAAAGATTTAGTGCATTTTCTTTTAGAAAAACTAAGAGTAAGATGGTAATTTTTTGATAAAATATTATTAGTGTTAGGAAAATAATTATTAATTATTTTATTTAATTTAATATTTATAATTATATGCTTATTAATATCTAATATTATACATTTATTCTAATAATGATAATTAATAAATACCAAAAAAGTTATAACTACCTATAATTTCTAAATTATGGTCCAAAAATATTTTTAGTCTAATACGGCCACTTCCGTGTTATTAACTTTAAAGTTTTCTTTTCTTGCATGTTTTATTTTTCTTCCATTCCATGTTGATGGAAGGGGTTAGCTACTCTTATTTGTTTTTTATTAATTTTTGAATTAAGACTTAAAGTAGTTTCTAAATCATGGTCCAAATTAAAAGAAATCAAAAAGTCTGATGTACTAAAGAGACGCTCTAAGAACCATAGTTATCAAATTCGGAGCGAACCGGTCGATTCGACCGAAAAATCGGTGAATTGGACCTTCATCCGGTCCAAGTTAAGAGTCAAACTGTACAAGCAAGCGAACCGGCTAGACTCGGAAAATCCGATAAAAACCAGACTAAACCGCGAACCAAACCGGTCAGCCCGCAAGATGACGTAAGCACATGCATTTTAAAATTTTTAGGACGGTGTACCTGCTAGGTTCGAACCTGGCACTCCTAGAGAACAAAAAAATTGTTAACCACCAAGCCATGTTTTTTTGTATAATTGATGCCTTTTTATAAATATATTATAACCTCTTAAACATATTCTAATTAATAACTTTATCTTATTAACTCTTTTATTCATGTAAAATTTAAAATCTCCTTACACTTTTATCTTTTTATTCTAATAAGTAATTTTATATTTAATTTAATTAATTTTTTATTTTATATTTACTCACTTAAATTAATTATTTTTTAATTTTACATAATTATTAAAAATATTAAATGTTGTTAAATATTCTTTAAATTAAAAAAATAAACAAAAATATTTTTATTAATCATACCATATTTTTGTTATTGATAATTATATAATATTTATTAATATTAACTCTTTTTCAACATATATTTGATTAATATAATTAATTAATAAATTATTAAAATATTAAAATAACTTAATTTTGTATAAAAAAATAAATTTTATATAATTATTCAATTATAACTGAGTCAACCGGTTCAACCTGTGATCCAACGGTTGAACCAGTAATCCAGTGACCCAGTAGTCTCATCGGGTTGATTACCGGTTCGGTTCTGATAACTATGGGATGAACCATATCGACCTGGTGGTGATGAGGTGTCTAGTGAGAAAAAAGACGTGACTGTGGAGAGATCAGTAAAAAAGAAGACTAATATAAAATTGAAAACTAGAATAGATAAAAAAAACTTACTAAACAAAAGAGAGTTGTTATGGTTGAGGATGATGACTCTATGTGCGCAGATTCAGGGTCTGATGATGATGAACCTTTTTTTGGACCAATTTTTGAGTTTGGATCAATGAAATCATATCATGATGTCCAAGATTAAGCTTATCATGAATCTGATAGTGGAGACTCATGACACTCAAAAGAAATGAAGACTCCTCCAAATTCTAAGGATGAGTTGGAAGAGGTTGAATCAAATGAGATCTTCCCTATGTTCAGAGAAGGAGGAAGGTTTGAAGAGCTTACACTTGAGAGCTGTGTGTAAGGATGAGAGTTGTGGTTGGCTTGTGTATGCTTCTAATAATACTAAGAACAATTGCTGGCAGATCAAAACGTTCATAGGTGACCACACCTGTGCAAGAGAGACTAGACTGACTAATAGGAAGTAGCTAGCCTGCAAATTGGTGAAAAATCTAAAAAAATATCCTAATCTAAGACACTCTGAGACTGCACAATATTTTAAGACAAAGTGTGATTTGGATCTGAACAAGTCTTCACTGACTAGGATTTTTAGGAGATGCTAGAGCTATTTTGTATAGGGATGCTGCTGTCCAATATGGGATGGTAGAGATTATGGGCTGACGTTGCTGAAGAGTAATCTAGACTCTATTATGACAGTTAGTGTTATATCTCATCCCAATCCAAATGATGATTCAATCTTTAAGAAAATGTATATTTATTTGGATGCATATAAAAGAAAATTTTTGACTAATTACAGATCTTTTATAGATTTAGATGGAATTTTTTTGAAGACCCATCATGATGGTCAAATCCTGTATATTATTGGTCAAAATGAAAACAACTATATATATTATTTCTGTTAAAAACACTGATAATTGGAGGTGGTTTTTGAAATTAATTCATCAAAATTTGAGAGATTACAAGTAAAACAAACTGTGTTTTATATTAAATATGTAAAAAGTATCTAATTAAATTAAATTTATTGTGTACAACTAGTACTTGATTCATTAATTATCTTTATTAATTGTTATATAACTGGTGTGTAATTATTTTATTATGTAAAAGTTAGAAGAAAGTAGCAATTGAGATGTAATATCTTTGCTGTGTAATTTTAAATTATTTTGCTCTAGTAAATATAGTTTGCTACAAACACTTTATAATAGGTTCCTATTTCAATAGAATATTATTTTTGCAATTTCAATGCACTGAAATATTTAAAAAATATATTTTAACTCTTTTATTCAATAAATTTAAAACATTTTTTAGCTGAATCCATTAGTTAGAGTTAATTTTAAACAACATATTAATAAAAAAAAGTGTTTGTGTTTGTTGGTGTCAGCACCCATAACCTTTTTTATTAAATGCAAAGTAAAAGGAAATATTACTTCTTACTAATGATATGGTTGACAAAAATTTTTGCTGTGTTTTGAATTAAATTGTTGATCTTTTGATTGAATACATGCCACGTCATTGATATTATTTTCTTTATGTTAACAATTAACGCTTTAGACTTGTAGCCTAATCTATCATACGATCATTGTTATTGTAGAACTAAATACTGTTTTAAAATTCTGCTTGTTGTTATTGTTGTTATTTAGATAACTATTCTTTCAGAGAATTTCTTGAAACATTCAGTCACTCTTTAGTATATGTTGAATAATTTAGGCAGCACATACATATACTTAGTTTTATTTTTTTTGTGGTCTAAATAAAAATAAAGTGGAACTAGCCCCTACTATGTTTCTATCTAATCTTATAAACTTCATATACAGATAGTGAGATATTATAATTTTAGATGGAAATAAATTTGCTACAGGAAAAGCTAAATGCGGCAGAAATTAGGAATTCATGGTGGTTGAATAATATAAGACTATAAGTGAAGTTTAAATCACCAACTATTTGGTTGCTGTAATTAGTTTAGGTTTAATTACTCTACAGATTTTATAATTTCACCGAATTTTTAATTAGGTCCTTATATTTTTTTAATTAAATTTTTAGACATTATTTTTTTTAATTTATTCATTGTTAATGTTAGACGTCAAAAAAATGTTAGTGAATTGTAAAATTACTTGTATACTCTTAGGGACCCAATTGAAAAAAAAAGTATAGAGACCTAATTAAAAATTCAATAAAACTATAAATATTCAATGTTAACTATTTATTTCCATACTTGTTGGACTTCTGTATATATAAGACTGTTGTTTATACATGTTTTACAATGTGTTAATGATATGGACGAAGACTAATTCGATAAGTTTAAATGGTTGAAAAGGGACCAATTAGATGTCACTTATAAAAGTTTAGGGACCAATTAGATGTCACTTATGCAATTTTAGAAACTATTCTGATGCCTAATAACAAGTCTTATACCTACAGTGTATGTTAAATCAGGGCCTCATCCATGTAGTTAAGGAAGTTTTTCTAGATGTCCATCATAGATTTTGTGTTTGACATTTATGGAAAAACTTCAATAAGCAATGGAAGGACCTCCAATTTAGAGGGCTACTATGGAATTGTGTAAGGTGTACTAGTCAGGATGGATTCTTTAAAATTATCAAAAAAATTGAGAAGGTTAATAAGGAGGTTTGGGATTATTTGAACAAGTGGCCTAGAGACTCTTGGAGTCGGGCTTTATTCAGTAATGCCCCTAAAATAGACAACATCTGTAATAATGCTTATGAAGTCTTCAACTCTAGGATCAAAAAAGTTAGAGCTAAGCCTATTATCACACTATTGGAAGAAGTCAAGATGTATGCAATGAGATCTATAGTTAGGAACAAAGTCAAGCTTAATTCAAACATTGAAATTCTGTCTCCAATACAGCACAGCAGATTAGAATGGATAATGAAGGAATCGAAAAATTGGATCCTTATGTGATCTGGTGACATAAACTACAAGAAATTTGAGGTTCATGACTAGCCAACCAACATAGTTGTGGACTTAAAAAAAGGCTCTGCACATGTGATTTCTGACAATTGAGTGGTAATATGTTTTTATATCTTTATTGTTATCTTATTATTGTTATCCATGAATGGCAATTGAGATTATAATTGGTTTATTATTGTTATCTTTGTTGTTGTGTTAGTTCTGTTTAGGAATGTCATGTGTGCATGGTTATACTACATTGGCAAGGGCTGGTAAAAGACGAGATAAATTTTGTCACAAGTTGTTGACTATGGAAGCATATAATGATACCTATGCCTTCAATATCAATCTGATTCTAAGTCAAACACTATGAAAAAAGTCACCATATAACAGACCACAAGTATCAAAGTTTAAGAAGAAGTCATGGCCACTTAAGAAAAAAAGAAGAAAGGATGCAGATGAGGAGCCAAATGGGAGTAAGAAACAGAAGACCAAATTGAAAAGAAATTATTAAAAAGGTCGATGTTATTATTGTGGTGAAGCAAGACACACCAAGAGAAATTATACAAAGAGGGCTGCTGATGAAGAGGAGGCTGTTGCAGAGGCTATTGCTGCTAATGGTGGTGAAGGTCAGCCCAACAATTCTGCTTCAGTTGGACCGGTAAACGGTGGTGAAGCCACCCCTGTCCCACAACCTTAGACTGAAGTCCAGCTTGAACTCAGTTAACCACTCTTGTCATAAACTGATGACTCTTAACAGGTTCATAACATTAAATGACATTGATTTTATTAAATACATATTCTTATCAATTTTACTAACTACTTTACATGTTTTTGCGATAGGTTTTACCCACTACTGTTAGGCTACCAAAACTTCCTCCCAAAAGAAAGTTGTCCAAAACCAAAAAGTCCACTTCAAGAAGCAGCAATCCATCAGACAGCACTCTACCTGCTGCCACCCCACCAGCTAACACTCAACCACCAAGAAATTTTCCACCTAATTCTATGCAAGGTTTGAGGGAACCTCTACAAGGCTTACAAATTTCATGAAATTTGTGCCTAACCCTGGATTCAGACCATCTAGAACCAAGAAATGAAAATTTAGATTATTATGTATATGGAACAATTAGTGTTTTTGTTCATCTATTTTGTTTGGATTATATACTTTTAATTTTGTCTTAATTAGGATACTATGAATTTATGGCTTTGTAAGGCCTTAATTATAAAAATTTTGACATGAATGAACAATATTTTTACTGTGTTTCATTATATCATGGACAAATATTATAATATGGATGAATGGATTATTATTTCATATTTTTTCTCCAATTGCCAAAATATGTGAACACAGTGATGTTATTTATTTTAATTTGTATTTGTTTCAAACAAAAGGATAAGTACATGTTGTTTACTTTAATTTGCATTTGTTTCAAATAAAAAGACAGATACATGTAAGACCCAAAATCTTTGAAAAGCCTTTTCATGAGTAAGTCTCAAATCATATAGTTATTTTTATAACATTAATTTTTGAAATTATTTTATTAAAGATAATTAAGGCAATTTTTGATTTATTGGATTTGAGACGAGTTATGATTATTATCCAATTTTATAATTATTGGATTATTTTCTATATTTGAATTATAAGGTTGATAGCCGTGAAATAATAAGGATTTTATATGTTTTGGACTAAGTAACTAATATTTTAAATATTAGTACTGCTATTTTGGAAAATAGAGAAATTAAGTATATTATTTCTAATTATTTGATTTGGGCATTTTATTGAAAGTAATTTGTAAAAATTGATGATCAAATAGTATTTTCTATATACAATTAGTGTTGGATTTGATTTGGATTTCAATTACTATATTATTCCCAATTTTATGTGAAATTACCATAATGCCCTTAACCCTAATTTTCAAAAAAAAAAAATGAACCCTACCCCCCATTTGCTTCAGCCGAAACCCTCTCCCACTAAACCTAACAGCCGCAATGCAAACACTACTCCCTTTACCATAGAAGAAACCGAGACAGAAGCAGAGAGGAGGAGAGGGAGAAGAGCATCGCGCCTTACCACCGCCACCGTGCCTTGCCGCCGTGGCCTAACAGCGTCGCCGCCGGCCCGTGAAGCTGCCGCCATAGTTCGTCGTGGCAGCTGCAAGCTCACCGCGTCGCACCGCCTTGGAGTCCGCCGTCAGGTCCGAGGCGAAGAGAGAGGTCGAAACAGAGGGCTACGCGAGGAAGAGGGTGGTCGTGGGTCGCCGTTTTGCCTCGCCATTGCCACTGAGGCCACGCCCAGCCCAGCCACGCCACCATCCCTACGCCGTCACAGAGAAAATCTGAGGTGAAGGGGAGGACCGCGAAAGGGAAAAAAGGGGTCGCGCCGCCTAGTCACCGGATTGCTCGCCGCCAGCGTCGCCGGTGTTGTCGCGAGGAAGAGAGGGGGAGCCCCGCCAGAGGAGAACCGTCGCGGAGCTGTTCCTGCTGCTGTGCCCAGCTGCTGTTGGGGGCCTTATCACCGCTTATGAGGGTGCGCCGGTAAGCCTCTGCCGCTGGAAATGCAACTGCCGTCGCCGGAAGGTCTCGTCGGTAAGGATTTTAAGCTGGTTCTCCTTTCCGTTGAGTTTCTGGGAACCTCATTGTCACTGCATATGGTTCAGGTCATCACTGCCGCTTGAGGTGGCTGCTGGGTTGCCGCCGAACCGGTTCGGAGACCGCCGCCGTTTTGGTTCAGCCGTTTCTCCTTCGGTTCGAGTGTTGAGGCTGTTGCGAAAGTGGCTTGGAGCTGAGGTTTTGGTTGCCGTCAGTTCGGCTTGAGACGGAAAGGACTTGATGAGGCATTTGGGTTATGGAATTGCGTTTTGAGGTAGGGGCGCTTTTCAAAAACTATGTTTTATGTATTGGAATTATTACATATGGATACTGATGTGAGATATTGTGTATTTGGTGATTGTATCTGCCTTATGTATTATTTGTTTGACTCGAATGATTATGGATGTTGGTTTGGCTGAATTGTTGTGCGGCTTTGTGAAATGTAATGTTTGAAGTTGATTCTTTAAAGATTTGAATCTGAGTTTAATCCGTTGAGGATTGATTTGATTTGAGTTAATTATTTGATGATTTGAAAAGTCGAATGCACTTTTGAATTCAGCCTGGTTTACTTTAATTGACTTGGTTTTGGACAAATAATTTGTTATTGAACCGTTTCTTTAAAGCTTTGGAAATGAGTTATATTGATTGATATTGAGTTGTTTTTGAAATGGTATCCTTGAGATACGCCACTGAGGCGATTGTTGGATTTAGCTTGCTTTAAACTGATTTCTGGTTTGAGCTGTTGAAAAGGGATGAGAAACGGTTTAGTTGGGACCCGAACCGGGTGGCAAAAGTCCAAGTTTTAGGGGAGGTGCTGCCGAAATTTCTACAAAATTCTACTCTTGTTTGTAAAGTTATTTAAAAAGGGTTGGATTTGAGAAATTGTATTATTTGATTTATTAAGAGAATATTTATGTTTTCAAGCTTAATTTATTTAATGAACTTTATGCGTTGAGTTCAGCTCATTTAGAAATGAACTATTTGTACAGTTTGAATCACTGAAGGAAAGAATGATGCTTTAATATTGATTTCAATATAAAAAAGGATTTTTAGTGATTTTTAAAGGAACCTAGACTTTTGATTGAGTAATCAAGTTTGAGGCATTTTGGAAGAGTTGGAAAAATGGGTTCCAAAAAGAAACCTGAAAGTGGTCTGATTCAAATGAACCGGTTCCGTTTCAAATGAGTTGATTTTTGGACCGGGTTGGAACTTGTGATTTTGTATGATCGGTTTTATAATAAATTCAGTTTTATTTACTTGAACCGAGGATTTATGATTTTAAGAGTTTCAATGAATTTTAAAGAATTGATATAGTTTGACCTTCCCTAAAGACTTGGGACTCTGCCAAGAAGCTTTTGTTATAAAATCCCATTGTTGGATGGGTGGTTTTGAATACTTTGACATAAATCCTTAACTTGCCATGGTTTTGGAAGTTTTGGAAAGAGAATGCCGAGAGTGGCTTTGTTTTAAAAAGAGAACTCACTTTGAGTAAATTTGGCTTATGAGCCTGAGATGATTTGGGAAATGAGATCTTTAAAGCCAAGGCTGAAAAGAGTTAAAATTTGATTTCAAAGTGAAATGGCTTGAGAAAAATGAGTTATGGCTTAAATGCCGGTTTTATGAATTTGATGATATTAAATGATGGAAGTACTGTTTTTGTTATGAGCCGGAATGGCTGTGTGTGATATTGATTTATGGCTGATTATCGAATGAGTTATAAGCCGTATGGCCGGTCATGAATTATGAATTTAAGCCGAAGGGCTGTATTTATCAATAAGTTGATTGGTTCTGGATTGAACCGTGAGCCGGATGGCTGAGATGGATGGTGATCCATGGTTGAATATATGTGCATGTATGCAATTGAATGATTTGTGAATTTAAGCCGAATGGCTGAGATGAAAGTTGTAAGCGAGTATGCTTGTGTTTTCTCTCTGGTTGTAAGGGTGACAGGGCACCGATACCCTCTAATGGCGACAGGGCGCAGATACCCTCTAATGGCGACAGGGCGCAGATACCCTCTAATGGCGACAGGGCGCATATACCCTCTAATGATATTAATGCGCAACAGAGAGACTGTGTCTGGGTTAGCTACCGGACACGTCGGGTTGGCTTGGTAACCGACAGATGATATCATCAGCCACTAGGGACAGGCATGCATCATATGCATCTATGTGACATTGTTTGGGTATGCATATTGTACTTGGTTTGCCTATGTGATTAACTGCTAATTGTTCTACTTGCAATAACTGTTTGTTTGTGTTTGCATCTTCCTACTTGTGTTTGTATCTGGAACTTTGTTGGATTGTGGTGGATTGGTTGAGGTTGGATTGTTTGGGCCTAGGACCGTGGTTGTAATGAGATGAACCGATGGTTGATTTCGGTTTTGTGTTTCTGGTTTGGAATAAATATGAAAGGCTATTTTGGTTCAGTTTAGATAAACCTTTTTCGAAAGGCTTTTGATGTTTTTGAAAATTGAACGGCTCCTCTTTCAGAAAGGATTTCTGACTTACTTTCATTGTAAACTGTTGTTTTTGAAAAGAGGCATAAGATGGTTATTAATCACTGGTACGGTTTATCTTCATGTATCCTATTACAGTAATTCCCAAAAACCCTCTACTGAGAACCCTTTCGAGGATGATGTTCTCACCCCTTACATTTTTCCCCTTTCAGGATTTGGGCGCAGAAGTTATGAAGAGTTTCATTATTTGTTATTGAGATGCTCTGTATTGTTTTAGATTATTATTTTTGTGCCCTCGCCTTTATCTTGATATATTCTGTGAGAGGGATAGGAATTGTACTGTATAATGGTTGTAATATTATTTATGTATATGTATGTATATATATATGGATGTACTCTTCATGAGTTTCTGTAAGATGTATGGTATGTATGGACGTACGCTGTATGACGAAAACGTTTTTGGGAATGGTATTGTGGTTTAAAGTTTTTAAACAGGCTCATATTCTAGTATTAAATAGTATAAGTGTCGTCGTAATGTCTGAGCTATCAGAGTTGCGCAGCCGGAAGCGTGAGCTTTGGTAGTTAGGGTGTTACAATACAGGTACATGAACAACATGTGTATATAATATGTCATTTATTTTTTGACAGATACAATTGGTCAAATTGTCTATCTAGCTTTAACAGAAGAACAACTTCTATAATCAGCAGCATAAATATAAACACCAAAATTCTACCCAGTTTAGAACCTTAACTTCAGACTCTAGCCTCCTAAGTTTTCAAACAATCTTCATTTTTCATTTTTCATTGTCAATTGAAGGGCTTGTTCTACCATCACATGTTATCATATCTTCTTTCAGAATTTTATCTACCCACAGAAATAACCCACACCACCTGTTACCTACAGTCTACACCCAAGAAACAAAAAACTGAATCACCCACACCACCTGTTACTTACATTGTAGTTTGGACAACTGACGAACGGTCTTTCTGGATTAGAATCTGTCGCTGACCATCGCAACACTGGTCTTGACCCGCACCCACACCATGCTGGCAAACGCGAATCTCTGTTTCTAGTCATTCTCCTCATAATGCTTCCAAAAGATCATGGGTTGTTCAAACTTCCAACAATGTTGCTCGCGCTAGCGATAACCGCGGGCCTTTGAAGATGGAGAAGAGTGAAGAGAGGAGAAGAGAGTGAGCAATGCAAACAGTGATCTTTAAAATTGGGGATTAGGGTTTTTAAATTCAATTTAGGGGTCTAAATTGAATAAAAAAAGGTTTACTCTTCCACGTCATCAGCTAGTCGTTTCTTTGCCAGCGTGTCACAGAGGAGTCCAGATCAGATTTCTGGTAGAGGCAGATTCGAAAATTGCTAGAAGGACGACTGTGGGTTCCGGCGTACAACTTCAAGAATGAAATTGGGTAACTATTAAGTTTAAGGATTACTTTGAGGTTCAAGTGTAACTTCAGGGACTATTTTGAGTCTTATCTCTTAATTTTTCTTTCTATTGGGTGCTTTAGTTGGTTATTTATATATAAAAAATTAGTAGTTCTTATAAAATTTAAAGTAAGCTTCCAACACTATATATTATCATTTTAAAAAATTAATTGGGTGTACAAAAAATTAGGATAAATTAAATCAAAATTCATATCCATTCTATTTCTATGAATTTAGGTTAAATTTTGAATAAGTGTCAATGTTAATATAAATTGAATTTATTATTTCTTATACATATATTAATTAAGGGTACTTATTAATGCCACGTTTATGAGTTTATATTAAACCTTTACAGATAAAGTATGACTAAGGTAAAACATGATATCAATAATGTTTAAAAAAATAAAAAAATCAGTCTAAATAATTTAAAATTATTTTATTTAATATTAATTAAATATCATAAAAATAATTATATAATTTTAAATATAATAAATATATAATTACGAATATTATATATATAAAATTATAAATATTATATTATATAAAATAATTTTAAATATTATCTCTCTAACATTATTTTTATTTTTGTGTAAGATTTATTTTAGAATTAAGCATAAGCAGTTAGGCACAATTCCTGAAAGAGGCACGACTAACAACTTGCTTGCATTGCACCAATCCATACAACAGGTAGTTTGTGTTTTTTTTTTATTATTATTTTATTTAACAGACGTGCAATAATAATTACAAGTAGAATAGGATTTCAAAGTCAATTATGTTAGTATATGAGCAGTAATTAATTAATTCTCTTTGAGTTGGTCAACTCAAACATTATGAACTAATTAATTCTATATTTTTCCTTTGCATCACATGATTCTTTTTTCTTTTACTCTAAGATTACACATGTTTTCCTATTAAAAGTAATTCGACCCGTAGACCAGGTAGCAAACAAAATATTGCTGTTCAAATATTAACAAATTGTTAATGCAGGATTTTAAAAAGGATTGTATCTAAAAAAATATAATGTATACAATTTAACTTAATAATTATATTAGCTATTTTCACGACTTAAATTCGTAACTTTAAAGTCATGTGAAAATAATTCAACTTTTGCCCCAAAGCTAACTTCAAATTATTACCGAATTACAACCTCATAAAACATGAAGGACTCTAACTAAATTAGCAAAATACTGTATCAGATGAACTGTTACATATATGTGCTTAGCTAGTTGGTTACCAAACATGAATTTGAAAACCTAGCAAACATTATCCGCCAATTGCTGCAAGCTAAGGCGTCAATTAACCATTTCTCTTAGTCAGTTAAATATTTGGGTGAGATAATTTATGATATAATATTAAATTTTTTATCGTATCTATTCTTCTAATAAATAGGGTTAGGCATGGTCCATACTTTAAATTTAAAAGATAAATTTACTAAAAAACTCGTGATATTAAGAATAATCTTACCGTGAAGAATGGAGTTTGGAGAAATTTATACTGCATATATTTATTTGAGAAATGCTCAAATACTAATTGAATTTATTATTTTTGACCATTATTTTTAGTTATTAATCTAATTATTTTAGTTTAATAATTTAACAATATATTTTTAGTATATATTTTTAAACATTAATGATTAATTAATGACTAAAAACAATAAAAAATACTCAAAATTATTAAAATTTATTATTTTTGGTCATTACTTTTAGCCACCAACCAAATTCTTTTAGTTTACTAATTTAATAACATATTTTTAACTCATATTTTTAAATATTAATAACTAACCAAAAATAATAAATTCTAATGGTCCTCTAATATTTTTTAACAATAAATTCTACTGACCTTCTAACATTTTTTTTATTTATTTATAAATTTAATTAAAATCTTCACTCTTCATCATTTTTTCTCTTTCCCAAAAAAATTCTCACTATATAAAACTAATTATGTCTGTACCTAACAATTTAGGTTTTAGAAAAGAAGAAATAAAGGATCCAACATGTAGTACGTAGGAAACTAGGGTTAGAAAAACACAAGTTGATACCATTGTTTTGGGTCTCATATTCATGAGCACCCATGTGAATAGATGCCCCATTTGGATGGCAACTTCATTCATGTCTAACGTAAGAGTTAAGACCCATAATAATAATATAGATCAACTACTACCATATCATCATCATCAAGATCAAATGGGTCCAAATACACTGCTTCTTGGAATAAATGCATGCCTAATTGTTACGTTGTCCTCAAATACCTCAACATTATTTCTTGTGCTATAAAACTGCTTTGCGTTTAATTTTTTTATTAGGAAAAAAGAAAGTAATTTTATAGCTTGTCTTTTATATATAGTTAATAAAAAATGGTTGAAATTAAAATTGATTTGAATTACAAGCTATTTTGTTTAGTTCATTTATTTAAAATTTAAAGCTAATTCTTTTTATATTAATCTATATATATATACAATTTTGTAGTGAGAAAAATAAAAAAAAACTAATAAAACAAACGCACACTTGCTAGACAATAAATCTCCCCCTTCTTCCTTGAACCACTTTCCTTCGTCTTCACGTGAGATTTCATTTATATTATCAACACCAAACAACATTTTCTGACTCTCTTTTTATTTACGTTAGGGATACATTCATTGTATTTGTACGTGACACATTAATTAATTTTCATTTCTATATTTATTTATATATATTTTCTAGTAGTATCTTTATATGTTGTGGTAGTTATTGTGATCGAACATATGTATGATTCAGTTGTTTTGGCAACTTTTGGTTATTCCCTTTACGCAAACTCGGTTTATTTAACAGTTATTATTATTATTATTATTATTATTATTATTATTATTATTATTATTATTATTAGCCGACTCCACTTAGTGGACAAGGTTTTACTGTTGTTGTTGTATTATTATTATTATTATTATTATTATTATTATTATTATTATTATTATTATTATTAATTAATTAATTAATTAATTAATTAATTAATTGATTGATCATATAATTTGAGAGCTATATAGTTTAGACATTTGACACTTGCAATATAATAAGGATATTTGTGAGATATACAGCTTAATTTATATATATATATATAAATTGATATAAGTATATATATAACCTATTTTTAACACAAAATTCAGGAAATGTTATACAGAGAGTACAGCTACTAAATAATAGTATATATTATCATTTATAAAATGTATTAATAATGTACGTAAATTGTATATATAAAAAAATACAAATACAAATTAAAGAGACAAACATAAATAAATAACTAGCTAACTCGAGCTATGAATAATAAAGTGTTATTAGAGTTACTGAAAACATGAATGGTTGGATATTTCAGATTAATAATTTGACCCGCAACTAATTGAAGCTTATATTTATTTGTATATGATATTAATACTAATTAAAGTGCCAAACAGAATGATTAGATTGACATTTAAGGTTGTCGTGTGATGCTAATAATAGCTCTTATCCGCTTTTCCAGCAGTGATTAGAGGCCGCCATCAAGTTTAATTTCAACACACTTCTTAATTTTATTATTTGAAGCTACACATTGAAAGCTAATTTATAACATAAAGTCCCACATTATCCACAAATGAATGCTTCAGAAGTGATAACCTTTTTTAAGTGTGAGATCATTTTTACCATTCAAGCTAATATTTCGAAGGTAAATTAGATTTATTTAATTTCTAATATAATTATATAATTTTGACTTCAAAGTTAAAACGTGCATTTAAAAGAAATTTTCTAAAATATAAATAAATAATTTGAGATGTATTTGGGTAAAAAATTTGGCACAAAAATAGTCAGAATATAAAAGATCTCATCAATCAATCGTAATCTCAATAGTTGAAAGAGCTTAACAATCAAAATAAAAAACAGACAATGATAAGAAACAAGCTTGCTATACATCCATGTAATTATGTAATCAAGTTGGCCCAAATTTAAAATAACTAACGCACTTTCTAATCTCATTAAATAAACATAACTTTCACGTGCCCCATACAAACAAAACGACTATTTTATTTACGCTTCATTATGAAAAAACGTTCATTTTTCTTCAACACACACGAAAATGCTCCGTCTCTTCGAATCTCTCTCAAAATAACTCAAACTCCAATCACATTCTCTGTGAAAACCACTATTAGAAAGGAATCGGAAGAAGATTTCGCAAGCAACAACCAGAAACAAACGAAAACAGCAACAAAGACTACCAAAAGTATGAGAAAACTATTGTTCATCTGAAATCTTGCAATGTAGCCTTTCGCTTAGTTGCATTTTAGTTTTACTAGTTTGATTTGGTTCGTTTAGTAGATTGAACTATTGTGAATGATTTTTACAGTATAACTAGGCCCTGCTTGGAATGAAATTTGTTGTTATTTTCATTCAATTCAGTGTAACTAAGATATACGTGCTTGTTCTTATTGGTGTGGACAGTGACGGACCCAGAAAATTTATGGTGGAGGGCAAAAATAATACACATTATTATCAAAATATATATTAATTTAAATTTAAAAATATAAAAGTGCACATTAATTATTTGAATACAAAAAAAACCAAAAATTACATTAGCTGCTAACTTTCTTCGCTTCAAATCTTGAAGGTACTTCTCTTCTTGTTTTCATATTTTGAAAATGTTGAATAATTGTTTCATTATCAACTTGATTGAATGTCTCTCTTTCTATATATGTAACCAAACAATCATTCAACCACTCATCTCCCATTCGATTACGAAGTCGACTCTTTATGATATTCATAGCAGAAAATGTTCTCTCAACTGATGCTGTTGCCACAGGTAGAATCAAAGCTAATTTCAACAGAAGAAATACCAATGGATAAACAATATGCTTTTTTGTCTCAACTAACTTTTGAGATAGTCAACTGATTCCATTTATATTTGAGAATTGATCATCAAGACGCATATCCAATATAAAATTCTCAAGTTGACTATCAAGTGCCAAAAGTTGAGTAGAAGAGAATTCATGTGGATAAAATTCAGCTAAACGAAGCAACTTCTCCTTATCAAATGCAAAAAATGAGTCACTTGGATTCAAACAAGCTATACAAAGAAGTAGCTCGGTATTTACCTCTGTAAAACGATTGTTAAGCTCTTAAAGTTGTCTATCAATCACTTGATAAAATAATTCAACTTGAAAATGATGCAAGTTTGAGATCTTTTGGATTTTGCGCCTTGATCTTCCTTGTGTTACAAATATATCATTCATATTTGGAGCAAGAATATTGTGACTATCACAAAATAGTAAAACTTCGTTGAGCAAAGAGGACCAACCATTGTCTCTTATACTTTGCAATCGTTGCTTGGACACTTTAATCGATGTCATAGCATTTATAATGTCTTGATCACTTCTTTGTAGAGCTTGAGACAACTCATTAGTAACTTCTAATATACTTTTCATCAAATGTAAATTGAATACAAATTCAAAAGATTGAATATGATTCAATAATTGGCATGCTTCAGCTCTTTGTTCAGGATTATTTCCATCTTCCTCAATAACTTCAAGAACTTCTACCACGGAAGAAAAAATAGAAATCAAGCTAAGTATTGTACCATAATGTGAGCCCCATCGAGTATCACCTGCCCTTTTCAATGTTATTTTTTGATTTAAGCCACGCCCACTAGAAACATCTCCATTTTGTAATGCAACAATTGTCTTTTGCATTTGACTTTCACGAAGCATGTCTTTACGTTTACAAGAAGCTCCAACAATATTGCACAAACTAGCAAGCAAATTAAAAAGTAGTGCAATTTTGACCTGTTTCTTTGCAACAACCACAAGTGCTAATTGAAGTTGGTGAGCAAAACAATGAACATAAAAAGCACAAGCATTTTCTTTCAAGATCAAACTTTTTAAGCCATTAAATTCTCCCTGCATATTAGTAGCTCCATCGTAACCTTGTCCACGTATTCTTGCTAAACTTAAATTATGCTTTCTTAATAAAGATTCCAAAGCTACTTTTAACGACAACGCATTTGTGCTAGAAACATGGACAAGGCCAAGAAATTGCTCCATTACAATCCATTCTTTGTTCACATACCGCAAACAAACAGCCATTTTCTCTTTAACAGAAATGTCTCGAGCTTTATCAACTAAAACAGCAAATAAATCATCTCCAAGATCATCAATAATAACTTTAGTAGTTTCACTTGCAGCAGTTCTAACAATATCTTTTTGAATTTTAGGTGCTACTAGCTTAAGGTTTCCACGAGCATTTTTGAAAACACGATCAATCTCTGTATTATGTTGAGCAAGAAAGTCAAGAAGCTCCAAAAAATTACCTTGATTATTTGAATTATGCGATTCATCATCACCACGAAAGGCCAATCCTTGTCGCAATAAGAACCTAATGCACTCAATTGTTGCTGTTAAGTGAGTTCGGTAATCTCTTTTAGCTTGGTCTGAATGCTTTTGAAAAATAACTTCAATATGTTGTTTTTGCTTCATGAGTGCTTCGCATTTTCTTCGAGCTTGATTATGAGCACTATCATGATTTCCAACATGTGTTTGTAATCGCTCCTTCTTTTTCCAATTTGAAAAGCCCTCTTTTACAAAAGCATCACCACTCGCACCATCAGGTTTCATAAGATAGCAACAGAGACAAAATACAGCATCTTTTGAAATACTATATTCCAACCAATTACCAAATTCATCAAACCAATCAGCATTAAATCTACGGAAAGAAGTTTCAAAATATGTTTGTGGAAAATCATGTTCTCTTGGTTGACAAGGACCTTTTTGCAAATAAGCTCGTCTAACTTCATCTCTGACATTTGGATCATAATTTGAAATTTTGGGTCGTTGTCCAGGATCAGCTACCAGACTTTCCACATTGAATTCTAAGAACTTCTTTTTATTAGAAGAGACTAATGGAGTGACTTCAGATTCTAGTGGTAGCTTTCTTTTGAAATATTTCTCCATTACTATTTCTAAAAATAAAAATATATATTCTAAATTAGTAAATTGATCAATTCACTTTAAAAATTTATATGCAATCTAATTACATATAATAGAATAGAACGAAAGATAAACAAATAAATAATAAGGATCACTAAATTGATAATAAAATAAAATATATAAATTCATGAAAAGAATAAAAAATAGATTAATACCTAAACTATAATTGTTTGAATTAAAATTTGCAATTGAAAATATCAAAAAGAGAAACAATGAAATTGAAAGATACATAGAGTCATAGAGAGCTATATAAAATAAAATAGAGAATTTAAAATTTACCTTTTGATGAAGAGAAGATGACCACTAGACAAGGAATAGAAAAAGAAGATTAAACATATGAAACTAAGAAAAGGGTTTAAGAGAATGAATGAGTGCGGCTAGGATTTAAAAACAGAAGAAGACTAAATTTAATTAGGTTAACTAATAGTCAAAATCATAAAAAGATAAAATGGGCTTAGACTTTTAATAATTGGGTTTAGTTTATTTGTAGTGGGGTCATTTAAAATTTAAAGTGGGGGCATATTATATATATATATATATATATATATATATATTGGGTTTAAAAATATCAAATGTCACTGGGGGCAAGTGCCCCCCATTCATGAAGGTGGGTCCGTGCCTGGGTGTGGATATTTAACTAGAGTTTTGTTACTATCTTTAGTACTTCTTTTGCATGGAAGAATACTATTCTTCTTGATTAAAAGTTGATCATCATTTATTAACCATATGAACGTTTTTCAGTTCAGTGGCTTTTGTGATTTTGGTTCTATGCATGAATGAGTTTCGATTCGCTAGGTTGTGAAATTTTAATTAACTTGATTAAGATATACATGCTTGTGCTTGTTGATGTATTGAATAAGTTTTGTTTAGGACAATTGAAATTAGAGACAACTCTTTCACTTTCATAAGCCATACTACTGTAAAATTGTCTCATTATATTGGATAGATTTCAGCACGAATGGTAGTTAATTTTGATACTTAAAAAAGGATATCAAGTTTCAGTAAGAGTTTTTAAAGAATCTAATCTGCAAATGCCATTTTGAAAGAATACCTAATGATGAAATTTGGAAAACTTTTCTTTTGGAAGATGTTGATTTGATTAAGATATATGTGCTTGTTCTTATTTATATGGATAGTTTAACTAGAGCTTTAAAAATGATTGTTACTATCTTCAGTACTTCTTTTGCATGGAGGAATATTATTCTTGTTGATTGAAAGTTGATAATCATTTATTAACCACATGAACGTTTTTCGGTTCGGTACCCTTTGTGATTTTGGTTCTGTGCATGAACGATTTTTAGTTTGGTGAATTGTGGCATTTTAATTGACTTGATTAAGATATATATTCTTGTGCTTGTTGATGTATTCAATGAAGTATTGACCAAAATTTTTCATTACAGCAAAACACAACAAGAAAATGGCAACAATGAAGGAGAAGGCACATTATAACGTAAGCAGATTAAATATATTTATTCGCTTTTATTAAAATAATATCTATATTATATTATAAATATATCCTCACATTCTGCTTCAAAACTTGTAGAAAACTCACTATTGCATATGCTAACCAAAGGCAATATTAACAGTGAACAGAGAAATGAGTCAAGAAAAGAAAGATATTGTGGAAGCAATGGGATTTGGTGCCTTGGCAAATATCCCAAAAATGAATGTCTCTAATACACTATTGAAAGAATTGCTTGATCGGTTTGATGAAGAGAAAGGATGTCTGAAAACTCTCCAGGAAAAATATACATAACTCCTCGAAAAATAGCAGCTGCCCTCAGCATAACCAACGGAGGTAATACATTTTCCACTTACTGCTTATTTTCAATTCATTGGTGTCCAGAAAATTAAACTGACCATTTTTTACTGATTTTTGCTATTAAAATATTGTAGAAAATCGTTTTTCTGAAAAGGTTGATTACAACAACCTAAATTCAGCAGACAAGGAAATATTTGACAACGTCAAAAATATTTTTTTGGCGACTTTGACAAGGAATGTGCTGGATATGAGTGTAGAAGGGGAGGAGAACCGAAAAAAATTCAAGAGGACTTTTGTTGTCTTCATACAAAAGTTCTTCTTACTCCCCACAACGGTAAGTGTGGCCTCCCCAATCCATAAGCCACCAATCTTCATGTGGACAACATTCGGGAATGGGATTGGTGTTCCACTTCTTTATGAAAGAAGTTGAAAAGAAGAAAAAGGGAAAGAAACAGTCTGTTGATGGCTGTATTTTTGTATTAATGTTGATATATTTCCACGAAATAAAATTTTCCCGCCCATTTGCACCTGATGCTTTCCCTGCACCGTGGGTGGCCCATTGGACAAGGCAAATGATGCTTGAACGGATTTCATCCAAAGCAACAGAACCATTGGTAAATACTCTACTAAAATTCCCCTAAAAATTTGCTTTCACATGCTTTTAAAATACTCTACTAACTAAATAAATTTCTGTTTTAGGTTATAATTAATTTATTTGTCCTACTTGCAATTGTTAGTTTGTTCATTTGAATCTTTCTGCATTAAGAAACATATTTATTGATGATTAAATAGTTGTCATGTACTATTTATCATATGAACAGTTTTTGGTTCGGTGGGATTGTTTCATTTGGTTCACCGGATTGTTAATGTGTTTTCTTGATGATTAAATAATTGAGTCCTTATTTCTGTTTTAGGAACTTCTGTATAGAAAGAAAAAAAGAAATAAAAAACAAAAATAAGTAACTTGGACAAGAAAGAAAAAGGAAAGAAAATAAAAAAGAAAATTGTCGAGACGAATTCCTCTTCGGAAGAGGAAAGACTTTCCGAATCTGAATCCGAAAGCCAGTAAATTTAATTTTCATATTGATTTCATTTAACTTGTATTTGCTTAAATATGTTCTTATGTGCTTGTTCTTGTGTATTACAGAAAAGAAGAAATAAAAAAAAACCGGAAAAAAAAATAACTATCGAAGGTGGTTAAAAAACAAACCAAAAAAATAAGGCATGTGCCGATAGATTCAGAGAGCACAAGCGAATCTGAAAGCGAGTATGTATTACATAACTTCATTATTAGTGTCTTATCTCCGGTATAAATTCGATGTGTTTATCTGTTTTCCAGAGAAAATGAAATCGAAAAAACACCCATAATAAAAAGAAAACAACCGAAAAGGGTTGCAAAAACACCAGCCTAACTTGACAAGGAGTAAGTTTCTCGAATCATATTTTCTTTTATTGATACTTACGTTCTAGATTCTTTGATACTTATTTTGTGAACTTTTAGAACTGAACAAGAAAAAGACAATGTTGCGAAAAGAAGAAAACGAGCATTGGAAATGATAAGAGAAAAAAGATCAAAGAAAAGAAATGATGGAGCTCAGTCAGCAAACATTGCTCCGGATCAGTTTGACTCTCCAAAGGCACAAAATGAATTCTCTGAGACGTAAGATTCAGTTTATTATTCCCGAGTTCCTTTTCTTTCTTTGCTTACTTTTGCTACAACCTTTTCTAATTCCTCTAGATTCAATTACTAATATTTATTTAAACTTGCTTAGAGTGCCGACTGTAAATCTGGATAGCGAGCAACTCTTACAGACTCAAGAAAGCTCTACACCTTCTGTAAATGCCGCAAGCAATACTAGGTAAATTGGTTCACTGGATATTATAATTTCAGTTCGGTGGTTGCCCAAAAATGAATTTAATGTGTTTCTAGACCTCTGCTTTTAATCTTAGTTTCTAATTTTAATTTGTTATCTTTTTTTTTAGGAAAACATCCCCAGAAAGCACAGTTAAATATTTTAGAAAGAAAAAATCTTCCCAAGAAAGACTTTTAAAACTCCAACAGTGTAAGTTAAAAATATTTGTTACTCTTTTAGATTTAGGTAATATTTTTTGTTTAATTACTTACAAGGTAAATTTGTTTAAATGTCACTAGAGCTACACCTGATTCAGATCTACAAATCATTGAGTTTCGACAAGAAACTCGTTCTCAACCTTTGGAAGTGTGGATTTTTCAATGTGCAAATTACTATTTTTCAAAACAAATTCTAATTATTCAACATTAACTTTATCCTTATTTACATTCTTTAGACATCCCCTTGCATTGTCTCTTCCAAGTTCTGTCCTAGAAGAGTTGATTAGAGATGACTTCATCTATGTCTGGTGCACGAAATTGTGATCACTACTTTTCACAACTCAAATAATCCCAGTAATGAATCCAAAAACTTGGTGTTCAATACCATGGCATAAACACAACTTCGCACAACTAACCAGCAAGTGCACTGGGTCGTCCAAGTAATAAACCTTACGCGAGTAAGGGTCGATCCCACGGAGATTGTTGGTATGAAGCAAGCTATGGTCACCTTGTAAATCTTAGTCAGGCAGACTCAAATGGTTATGGATGATATATGAATAAAACATAAAGATAAAGATAGAGATACTTATGCAATTCATTGGTGAGAACTTCAGATAAGCGAATGGAGATGCTTTGTCCCTTCCGTCTCTCTGCTTTCCTACTGTCTTCATCCAATCCTTCTTACTCCTTTCCATGGCAAGCTGTATGTTGGGCATCACCGTTGTCAATGGCTACAGTCCCGTCCTCTCAGTGGAAATGTTCAACGCACCCTGTCACGGCACGGCTATCCAGCTGTCGGTTCTCGATCATGTCGGAATAGAATCCAGTGATTCTTTTGCGTCTGTCACTAACGCCCCACAATCGCGAGTTTGAAGCTCGTCACAGTCATTCAATCATTGAATTCTACTCAGACTACCACAGACAAGGTTTAGACCTTCCGGATTCTCTTGAATGCCGCCATCAATTCTAGCTTATACCACGAAGATTCCGATTAAAGAACCCAAGAGATAAACATTAGCTCCTTGTTTGCTTGTAGAACGGAGGTGGTTGTCAGTCACGCGTTCATAAGTGAGAATGATGATGAGCGTCACATAATCATCACATTCATCAAGTTCTTGAGTGCGAATGAATATCTTGGAATAAGAACAAGCTGAATTGAATAGAAGAACAATAGTAATTGCATTAATACTCGAGGTACAGCAGAGCTCCACACCTTAATCTATGGTGTGTAGAAACTCCACCGTTGAAAATACATAAGAACAAGGTCTAGGCATGGCTGAATGGCCAGCCCCATGATCTAAGATAGCATAAGACTAAAGATAGCTACCAATATATCTAAATACAATAGTAAAAGGTCTTATTTATAGGGAACTAGTAGCTTAAGAATTACAAAGATGAGTAAAAGACATAAAAATCCACTTCTGGGCCCACTTGGTGTGTGCTTGGGCTGAGCATTGAAGCATTTTCGTGTAGAGACTCTTCTTGGAGTTAAACGCCAACTTTTGTGCCAGTTTGGGCGTTTAACTCCCACTTTGGTGCCAGTTCCGGCGTTTAACGCTGGGAATTCTGATGGTGACTTTGAACGCCGGTTTGGGCCATCAAATCTTGGGTAAAGTATGGACTATCATATATTGCTGGAAAGCCCAAGATGTCTACTTTCCAACGCCGTTGAGAGCGCGCCAATTGGGCTTCTTTAGCTCCAGAAAATCCACTTCGAGTGCAGGGAGGTCAGAATCCAACAGCATCTGCAGTCCTTTTCAGTCTCTGAATCAGATTTTTGCTCAGGTCCCTCAATTTCAGCCAGAAAATACCTGAAATCACAGAAAAACACACAAACTCATAGTAAAGTCCAGAAAAGTGAATTTTAACTAAAAACTAATAAAAATATAATAAAAACTAACTAAAACATACTAAAAACATACTAAAAACAATGCCAAAAAGCATACAAATTATCCGCTCATCAATGTCCCTCCACAAAATGAAACACGACAAACTTCTAATAATGAGTAAGTTAATAAATATTTATTCACCACATGAATCTTGTTCAATGTTTATTGCTTATATATGGTTTAATTATGGTTCATTTGAAACCAGAAATAAATTCAATATTGTTCTTGTCTTTGGACTCTCTTCTATTTATTACAACTGCCCTCCAAAACTCGAAGAGCAGGGTGTTACGGTATCTCTTACAAGTTCTGTAATTGAAGAATTAATCAAAGATGACTATGTCTATGAAGTATCTAATAAAGAATAAGTTTCACATAAAAATTATTTTTATTAATCTTAATGGTATAGGATAATAATTATGGGTTGTTATTGAACTATTTTCTATTTAAAGTAGCAGCCCTGCCAAAGAACAACAGCAACAATCCAAAGAACCTCCGGTGGCACAGCAATCAGAGCAAGAAGCACATGTTAATGTGTAAGCTTAAAATTTTTTAATATCACTTTTTTTAATATAATTCAGGTCCACTATAAGTTTGGATTTAGGTTCACTATAATGATTAATGTCATTTTTCTTAAATATCATTGTTAAAAATATGATAACAGTTTGCGATAATTATAGAAATATTTACTGTTTAATGCAGCAGACCTCTGGAACAGCAAGAACAGCCCTACGAAGAACCAACAGCACAACAATCTGAACAAGAAGCACCTGTTGATGTGTAAATTTTACTGCTTATATAAATACCGATAATGTTTACTGCTTATACATGGTTTAATTATGGTTCAGTTGAAACCAGAAATTAATTCAATGTGTTGTTGTCTTGGGACTCTCTTCTGTTTTTTATAGCTGCCCTCCAGAACCCAAAAAGCATAATGTTATGGTGTCACTTACGAGTTCTATTATTGAAGAGTTTTTCAAAGATGACGATGTCTATGAAATTTCTGATGAAGAAGAACAGCAACAATCCCAAGAACCTTTGGTGGCATGGAAATCAGAACAAGAAACTCTAATCTTGTCATCATTTTATAGGTATATTACTTGCTTTTCTTTAATATCATTTTTCTTTAATATCATTTTGGTTCACTATAAGTTTGGATTAAGGTTCACTATTTGTTTAAATTTCGGTTTACTACAATGATTAAATATCATTTTTGTTTAATATCTTTGTTAAATATCTATCATCTTGCAGTGCTGCTCAACCTAGGGAAAGAAAAGATGAAAGGCCTTCCTTTAACTTTGGGATAAGTCCACCAACATCTCAACCAAGTCAGCCCTCTCAACTGAGTGTTTCACAGCTTGAAATCCTGGAAGAGGCGGTGGTAGATGCTGGAGTGACAACAACATTAAACTTTGCTGAAGCAACAACTTCAGAACCAACCTTACCAGCTTCTGAAGTTTACGAAACCCCGGAGAAAAAGAAAAAAAAATCACAAATGAGTTGATTGAAAAGTGTTATTATTGAATGACACATGTGAAACAGACAAACGATGGTAGCAATGAATATGATCTAATATTTGTCTTGAAACACGAGGCACTTTACAAGGGATTAAGAGAATATTTCATGTCTCTAATGCCCAAAGAACAAGTGCATGCCATGGTAAATCATTTACCAATTACATTAACGTTAATGATTTTTCTAAACAATCTTATATAGTATATCTCATAAATTTTCATCATGTATATGGTTTGTATATACAACATGATTCTCAATGAAATAAAAGTTCGGCGGTATCAAGAACTAATATACATTGTGTCACTGGATATTGTGGTAAGCTAAATTTCTTATTCACTACTGATTGCTGTTCGGTAGAGTGGAAATGTTAATATTGATTCACCTAATTGTTATGTGTTTTGTTGAGTTCTTTTGCATAAAGAAAACTTTTTTCATGATAATTGAATGTTTTTCAAGTATTATTCAGCACATGAATTATTTTAGGCTAGGTGCATGAATTGTGTTGGGTTCAGTGCAAATATGATTTAACTAATATTCTTTTTACAGAATTTTATGTTGGAAACACATGGCGAGTCCTACATTGATAAAAGTCCAAACAAGGCCTACCGGTTTGATACTGAACAGTATGCCCACCACTGCCAGTTTCTTGACAAAAAAAAAAACTTGCATCGCATCTATTTGTAAGTTGTAATTTCTAAAAATTCTTTGATAATTTTCTTGTTTGCTATTATTTTGACTAAAATATTTTATTATTTTCCCAAACTGCAGCTATTTGTGCCAATTTGCAATAGAGCGCATTGGTGGTTGTAGATTGCCGACGTGAACAAAAAGAAATTCTATGTGCTCCTATCAATAAGCTACCAGAAAATAGACCTAATTCGAGGAAGACACTGAACAAATTTGTTGTAAGTTATTTTCTTGTAAATTATTCAAATTATTCAGTAAATGAAATGAGTTCGGTTGAGTGTTGTTGATTTATTTTTTTCAATTTTTGCATACCTTTCAGGGATTAATAATTTCTCAGATGAGGGTTTATGCTGGGGGGAAACCATTAATGGAGGATGGACTGGGAGTAGAAGCAGAGTATATCCTACTAAATGGTCAACGTACAGAATAAGAATCATTCTCTTCTATAGTGCTATTTTTAATATGTTTTATTTTGTACACTATTAATTGTATTATACTAAATTCTTGCTTAGCTATAATTGTGGGATATACGTTATGAAATGACTTGAAAAAATTCATCCACAAAAGATTAGAAGTAGAAAGAGATATAAATATAAAGCTTGGACACAAGTTAGTACTTTCTAAATTTATAAACTTCTTTCTTTTCTGATTTCAATTGGGTTCATTTCTTATGTAACTAATTCCTTTCTTGTGTAACTAATTCCTTTCAATTGAAATGTAGGGAGAGATTGATAGCTTCAA
This sequence comes from Arachis stenosperma, assembly GCF_014773155.1. Classification (NCBI taxonomy): domain Eukaryota; kingdom Viridiplantae; phylum Streptophyta; class Magnoliopsida; order Fabales; family Fabaceae; genus Arachis; species Arachis stenosperma. The sequence continues at coordinate 12,802,799 of NC_080379.1, forward strand.
GTACCAATATGGTTCGCACATTTTGTTGCATGAAATGAACAAAATTAGAGACCAAGTGATTTGGAAATCTGAAGCAATAAGACTCCCGAAGTCATCTGCTGCCCTCTCCAGCCCTTATTGTAAATTCACATTTGGAGATTTAGATAGTAAATAGCATATACTAGGATTGACTGTTTGTAATTAACAACATTTTGTTTAACTTGTTTAAAAAGCAAAAAATGCTTACTTCAAATGTATATATGTGAATATTAATCTAAATGTTACTGTTAAAGTTTATATTTGATTCAACATGGATTACTTATCTGAGATGTTAATTTATATATCTGTTGGAACTGTCTGGCTGCTGTTTTATTCCAGATTCTTAGTGATTGCAATGACTGTATTTACCAATACATTATGAACTCCAAAAGAACACAATGAACCGAAATTAATACAATGGACGAACCGAAAGATGGAAACACAATGAACCCCTAAACCGTGAACCCTAAACCCTAAACACTAAAACCAGAATCCTGAACCCTGAACCGATAAACCCTAAATCCCTAAAACCGTAAATACTAAACCCTAAAACCCTAAACCCTGAATCCTGAACCACTAAACCACTAAAACCCTAAACCCTGAACCCTGAACTCCTAAACCTTAAACTCCTAACCCTAAGCCCTAAACCCTGAACCCTGAACCCTGAACACGGTGAACCAAAATTGATACACTTGGTGAACCGAAAGTTGGAAACACACTGAACTCCTAAACACTGAACCCTAAACCCTAAACTTTAAATCCTGAACCATGAACCACTAAACCCTAAACTCTAAACACTATACCCAGAACCCTGAACACTGAACCCTGAAACCATAAACCTAAACCCCTAAAATCCTAAAACCCTGAACCCCTAAATCCTAAACCCTAAATCCTAAACTCTAAACACTATATTCATCTAATTATTCTTAGACTCCTTTCTGCATACCGAACCAAACACATGCACATGATGAATCAACTCTTTCATAATTATCGAACCGAAAAGTTACTCACATTTACTCACAGTTACTTACACTCACAGTTACATATTATCAATTCAATTCAATTCAATTCAGATATAGATCACCTCAGTCCATTCCATTCACTTTAAATAAAATTAGCAATTTCATTCCATTGAATTCGATTCAAAATTCAATAATCCAAATAGCACTTATGCAATTGATTTGAAGTTGATTTATTCATTGTTTCAATTCAGAAGTGCAGACCGAAGAAAAAAACGAAGAAGAAGATGAACGACGAAGTTAATTACGTTGAAGTCAATCCAGATCAATAATGCAGAGAAGAAAAATGCAAATAGAAGAAAACAACGAATTTAATTAGGTTGAAGAAGAAGAAGGAGAACAAAAAGAAGAACAAGAAGAAGAACGCGAAAAAGGTTTACGTTATATGAAAAAGGTTTGCATTGAGAAAAGTTGATCACGCAAAATAAGAATTACATTTATACATTATATGAGGCGCGTGTAAAATAATGTGTGGGTAAAAAAAAATACGTGGAGTGAAAGGTACTTGGATACCACCTATGTAATTTTTACATGAATGTAGAGCTTTTCCATAAGAAAAAATAAGAAGGACTAAGTTTAATAGTTAAAATAGCTTATCTTAGCGTTTAAATTTATCTGAGGTTTAAGATTAAAGATTATTTGCTAAGATTTAAGATTATGCCAAATAGTTTAAAAATTCTACCCTATGAATAACTTCAATATGTTAGAGAACTTTAATTGATTTACACATTGATGTACTATAAAAATTCTCAATTACATTAATGCACGAAAATTACAAGCCGAGATGAGTCTTTGAGAGATTTCATTTTTTCTTTTATATATTTTGATTTTATTTTTTTTTCTGTTATTTCAATTCTACCATTTTCCTTCTGTACTTTATATTTATGTCATTTTCATCTATGTATTTATAAATTTTAATTCTTTATATTCTGTATTTGTTTTCTTTATTAATTTCTTACTTTCTATAAATTAATATTTTTAATATAAATTTACGGAACCATTTATTTATTTGAATCAAACAAATTCCAAGATGGTATGGGAACTTCAATGCTTAATCAGCTATTTTGGGATGTGGTACCATTATTTATGGAAGAACCTTGAGAGAGATTATTTTATTATAATCTATTTTTATATAAAATTTAATACAAATTTTTATCTATAAACTTTAATCCAAACACATCTTCGATGAATCTTTTTCAAACCTTACTAAAATTTTGTTTAAGTAAATTTTTACGAATTTCTTTTAAGTGATATTTTTTTAAAAGTTTAATTATTTTAGTTTCTATAATTTTATTAAATTTTTACTTAAACTTTTATATATATTTTTTAATTGAGTTTTTACATTGTTATAATTTTTATAATTATATCCTTTCTAGTATAAAAAATAATATGACCAGTAAAGTCGGTTACGAGTTATAAGCTCGGTAACGTATCCACTATCATAACCGATTATCTGTTATAATCTTCTCACCCAATAATATCGGACAAGCAATAAATTCCCTCTCCAAGCGTTACGACCTAGGTCTAACGATCAGCAATAAACGAGTATAAGAGGAAAATCAAGAACGGGAGGAGGTAAGCAATCTTTTCAAAAGAAAAAGTCTCCATACACATTCTCTTACTGACTTGAGCGTCGGAGTGCCTTTGCAGGTACCCACCGCTCGCACTCATCCTTTGTTGACGAGGTTTTGGATCGCGCCTTGGGAGTCCGCCGACCTTATCAAGAGGACGACCTCTACCTCGGCTTGAGCTGGTAAGAACATTGGCGCCCACCGTGGGGCCCGAAAGATTTGAAACGTCATTTGTGCTAAGCCCCAAAATCTCCACGCACCCCCATGGCTGATGCTCCCCCGCCCACTCCATCCGAGCTTCTAAGGATGGTGACCGAGCTTCAACAAGCAAATCAGCGAATGGCGGAGGATAATCAGAGAATGCAAAACCAAATCGCACAGCTAGTACAAGCTCGCTTAGAGCATCATAATAATGATCACGAGAACAACGAATGAACTCATATTTCTGAGACACCACAAAGCAACGATGAAGGAAATCAACGGAATGAAGAAATTCAGCCTGATAATGAGGAAGAACAACCTGACAACTCAGCGGGACCATTTACAGCAGATATAATGAACTTTCAACTCCCCAGACAATTCACCCTTCCAGCAACCTTAGCCCCATATGACGGACTGGGTGACCCAAAGCAGCATGTTAAGAAGTTCTGATCTATTATGATTGTTAACGGTGCATCCGATCCAATTCTTTGTCGATGTTTTCCATCTTTTTTAGATGGTCCTGCACTTGACTGGTTTTGCTCTTTGTCTGCAGATTCAATATCCCATTTTCAGGAGCTAGCCAGCCAATTTGAAGACCATTTTGTAGCATCCGCAATATACCTCCACGATTTTGACTATTTGACGACTATTAAGCAGGGACCACAAGAGAGCCTGAAAGATTATATAACTCATTTCACGAAAGTGGCCATGCAGATCCCTGATCTCCATCCCGAAGTCCATCTCCATGCCATTAAGAGTGGCCTGCGTCCAGGAAAATTTCAGGAGACCATTGCCGTAGCCAAACCAAAAACCTTGACCGAGTTCCGCGAGAAGGCCAAGGGATAGATTGATATTGAAGAGCTCCGCCAAGCACGAAGGGCAGACAAATCGGCCGTTAAGGATGATGAAAAGCCACGCGACAACAAGAAGAGCTTCAAACCAGTTCCGCGATATGAATCTTATACCCAGTTTAACACCAAACGGGATGATATAATCAAGGAGATACTGAACTCTAAGCTGATCAAGCCCCCTCGAAAGGCAGGCGCTTATCCAGAAGCAAAAAACGTCGACAAAACCAAATACTGCACTTTTCACCAAAAGCATGGCCACACAACCGACGAATGTGTCATTGCCAAAGATTTATTGGAGCGCTTGGCACGGCAAGGGCATCTTGACAAGTTTATTACAGGACATATGCAAAAGAGAGCAGCATCGAGCTCCAAGCAACCTACAACAGGTCCATCATCAAAGGAAAAGGATAAAGCTCCTGCCCACCCTAGAGGGGTGATCAATTGCATTTCAGGTGGCTATGCTGGTGGTGGCCATACAAGCTCGGCTCGAAAAAGGACCTACAGAGCCATGTTAGCAGTCGAGAATAACTCTCATAACCCCCCCCCCCCATGCAAGACGTCCCCGAGCTGACCTTCGGACACGCCGACCTCAATTCTGCTCACACCAATTTTGATGATCCCGTGGTTATTTCCATCCAACTGGGCGACCTTATAGTCAAAAAAGTACTACTTGATCCAGGAAGTAGCGCTGATATCCTTTTCTTTAGCACATTTCAAAAAATAAAACTGAGCACTAATATTTTACAGCAATATTCGGGAGAACTAGTCAGCTTCTCAGGAGAACAAGTTCCCGTGATGGGATCTGTGTGGCTACAAACCACTCTTGGAGAACACCCTTTGTCTAAAACACAAGACATCCAATATCTGGTGGTCGACTGTTTCAGTCCTTATAATGCTATATTAGGGAGGCCATTTTTGAATAAATTCACCGCAATAGTTTCAACATTTCACCTTTGTGTCAAGTTTCCTGTGCAGGACAACATCGTCGCAACCATCCACAGTGATTTACACGAAGCTCGGCACTACTACAATATAAGCCTAAAGCCCGTGAAAAATAGTACCGAAGTTCGTGTCAACTCCACACAATCAGAGCAGCCAGCCCTGGCCGAGCTGGACCCAAGAGCCGACTTTCAAGAACGCCTCGTACCAAATGAGGATCTAATAAGGGTCACCTTGACTGACGATCAGACGAAATTCACCTTTATCGGAGCGTCAATGGACAAAGACGCCAGGGAGAAGCTGACTGCATTCTTACGTCAGAGTACCGACTTATTTGCTTGGACCTCAGGGGATATGCCAGGAATTAGTCCATCAGTAATAACACACAGGTTAGCAGTCAGCCCAACAGCCCGACCAGTTTCTCAGAAAAAGCGGAACCTCGGAGCTGAAAAGAGAGCAGCCTCAATGACAGAAGTCAACAAGCTCATCGACGCTCAGTTCATCCGAGAACTGAGATTCACAACATGGTTGGCTAACGTCGTTATGGTAAAAAAGAATAATGGTAAATGGCGCATGTGTGTCGATTTTACTGATTTAAATAAAGCATGTCCCAAAGATGCTTATCCCCTACCCTGCATAGACACCTTAGTAGATAACTCATGGGGTTATGGTACACTGAGTTTCATGGATGCATACTCTGGTTACAACCAGATCTTTATGCATCCATCAGACTAGGAAAAAATAGCTTTTATAACTGAGTACGGTAATTATTGCTATAATGTTATGCCTTTTGGTTTAAAGAATGCAGGTGCAACATATCAAAGATTAATGAATAAAGTCTTTGAGCAGCAGATAGGCAGGAACCTCGAGGTCTATGTAGACGACATGGTCGTCAAAACAAAGGTCGGCCACCCCCACATCGACGACCTTGATGAGATATTTACGCAAGTCAGAAAATATAACATGAGGTTAAATCCTGAAAAATGCGCCTTTGGTGTTCGAGGAGGAAAATTCCTTGGGTTTATCTTGACAAGCCGAGGAATAGAGGCTAATCCAGAAAAATGTCAAGCTATTCTCGACATGCACAGTCCTACTACAATAAAAGAAGTTCAACGGCTGACAGGCCGATTAGCTGCATTATTAAGATTCATGCCGTGTTTAGCAGCTAAATCCTTTAACTTTTTTCAATGTTTAAAGAAAACAGCAAAACACTTTTCTTGGAATCAAGAATGTGAAGAGGCATTCCTAGGCTTAAAACAATTTTTGTCTAAACCACCTGTTCTACAAAAGCCAAAGCTCGGCGAACCATTATATCTATACTTATCTGTAACTGATGTGACCATTAGTTCTGTTCTTATTACAGAAAACAACAAGGAGCAACAGCCGGTCTATTTCGTGAGCAAGTCACTACAAAATGCTGAGCTACGTTACCCAATGCTCGAGAAGCTCGTCCTAGCACTAATCTTCTCCGCCAGGAGACTCCGACCTTATTTTCAGAGCCACACAATCATCGTTCGAACAGCCCACCCACTTCGGCAGATACTCTCTAAGCCTGAGTTAGCAGGACGATTAATTAAGTGGTCCATAGAGCTGTCAGAATTTGACATTCAATATCAGCCTAGAGGGTCGGTTAAATCACAATGTTTAGCGGACTTTGTAGCCGAACTTACGTCCTCAAACTCCGACGATAAAGGTCAACCTTGGACCTTATTCGTTGACAGTGCTTCGAACCCTCAGGGGGCAGGTGCAGGAATACTACTTGAGAGCTCGGATGGCATAGTAATCGAGCATTCTCTCAGGTTCTCGTTCAAAGCAAGCAACAATCAGGCCGAATATGAAGCCCTCATTGCTGGGCTCAGGTTAGCTACTGATTTACAGGTTAAAATTCTAAAAGTTTACTGCGATTCATTACTAATTGTTCAGCAAGTAAATCATAGTTTTCAAACGAAAGATCAGATATTATTGAAATACCTAGACATTGTCCAAAAGCTATTAAATGATTTTTCAAATGTCGAGGTTATCCATATACCTAGGGAGCAGAACCATAGAGCCGATATCTTGTCAAAGCTAGCCACCACACAAACGCAAACTTCAACACTTTTGCAATCAACTTTAAGTAGGCCAAGCATTGATGAATTTAACATCCTAAGCATAATTAACCAAGAAAGTTGGCAACAGCCTTACATACAGTATCTCCGTAATGGTACTATTCCAGAAGAAATCAAGGATAAGAACAAGTTCAGGCGACAAGCCTCTTTCTTTACATTGATGAATAACATTCTGTATAGGCGAGGATATTCTCGACCTTTGTTAAGATGTTTGGACAGGGCAGAAGCCGATCTTGTCTTATCAGAGGCCCACGAGGGCATTTGTGGGATACATTGTGGTGCTCGGAGCTTAGCACAGAAGGTACTCCGGGCAGGTTTTTACTGGCCGACGATATGGGACGATAGTAGGCAAAAGGTCAGAACCTGTGACAAATGTCAGAAGCACTCACCGATGATTAATATGCCAGCAGAACATCTTCATCAGTCAGAGGTAAGCTGGCCATTCAATAGATGGGGAATAGACATTCTCGGGCCATTCCCCACTGCCCCAAGACAGGTGAAATATTTAGTAGTTGCAATAGATTATTTTTCAAAATAGATTGAAGCACACCCCTTGGCAAAAATCACATCATCCCAAATGATAAGCTTTGTTTGGAAAAGCATAATTTGTAGATTCAGTGTACCAGGTCACATCATAACCGACAATGGTCGGCAGTTCACTGACCATAATTTCAAGGAATTTTTGCAGAACCTAAAGATAAAACAGCATTTCTCCTCGGTGGAGCATCCACAATCTAACGGGCTGGCAGAGGCCGCTAACAAAGTAATCCTTCAGGCATTGCGGAAAAAGCTCGACGACGCGAAGGGATTATGGGCTGAGCTCGTGCCAGAAGTGTTATGGGCGTACAACACTACACCACATTCAACGACCAAAGAGACACCATTTCGCTTGGTCTATGGATCCGAGGCAATGATCCCCATGGAAATATCACAAGACTCCCTCAGAACCCTAGCCGAGCATCATGATGAAGCTCGGCAAGCAGAGCTCGACCTAATTGAAGAAATTCGAGAAACATCAGCCATCAGGCACCGAGCACTACAACAGCAGCTCAGTCGACGATATTCACGAAAGGTACAGCCGAGAACATTCAACATCGGTGATCTAGTCTTAAGGAAAACTGAGCAAGCACGCCGACCTTCTTCCCACGGAAAGCTCGCCGCAGCCTGGGATGGTCCATACCGAGTATGTGAAGTACTGGGGCGAGGGGCTTACAAATTGGAACAATTAGACGGCACAACAATTCCGAGCACATGGAACGTCAACTCTTTGAAACAATATTACAGTTAGCAAACAAACCAGTACTCTTTTTCCTACTTTGAGGATTTTTTCCAAACAGGTTTTTACTCATAGAGGTTTTAATGAGGCTGGTTCACCTGAATAACGTTGTACAGGTACTATTACTAATAAAGTTTAATCTTTTCATACAACTTCAGTACTCATTTATTTCTCTTTGAAGTACGAAGGAGGCTATTCTATAAACTATGATATACCATACTCATTAAACAAAAATACCAATAACATAAAAAGTCGCATCATTCTACTACGGATGCGCAAGCAAACTTACACGGACATAACAGTCATTACGCCAACACACGGCTACTAAATAAACGATTACGAAACAGCAACACCTAATCGCACAGACTACAAAAAGCACATATAAGTGTCTTTTAACAGAAAATAAAAAACATCAGTCAGCCAGATTCTCATCTCCCTCCTCAGCAGTTTCTTCATCATCCACAAGCTTGCCATCCCGAACTATCTTCCCGGGATCCATAACAGAGAAATCTCCATTAGGAGCAAGGTACTTTGCCTGATTAACAACCCTCTGAAACCCTTCAGCAAAAGCATCCAAAATGTCACCTTGTTTGTTATTCTCAAGCTCTTTCATTTTTGCCGACAACTCAATAACTCGGTCATTTAGGCTTAGTAAGTCACTTTCTTTCTTTTTCAATAACCCAAAAATATTTTCACGACATTCTTTTTCCACCTTCAAATCAGTTTCAACCTCAGATAGTTTCTTCTTCAAATCAGTCAAACTGGATTCTTTTGATGCTAGCTGATCTTTCAGTTTAGTGATTTTGGAAAGTTCACAAGCTGCCTTCCTATGCCTTTTTTCTTGACTACGCCCAATGCTGGCAAGTCGGAAGCCTAACACCTGAAATTTCAAAGACAATGTCAAAAAAAAAAACACACACAATATCAAAAAGATACTTGGTGCAAACCTGCAAAAACTGATCTACTCCTACATCTCCAACCTCTTCCACCCGATTCATGTCTGACATAGTTTGCACAACTTCGTCAGCTACAAGATTAAAAGGGAATTTTTTACTCCACACTGAACTACACTCCCCTTCCTCTTCGAAAACATGGAGCTTCTCTTGCATTATAGTAAACCTTGATAAATCCTCAAGATGAATACTGTTGTCTTTAGCCAGCACCTCGTCTGCGGTACACGACTCTGACTTTCTCTTTTTAAACACAATTCCCTTTTTCTTTGGCTGAGGCTGGTTAACCTCGGTACCACCATCCACCTTGTCAACATTCGACGAGGAACCATCAAAATTCTTCGCCTTAAAGCGAGACCTTAAGCTCGAAGCAGTCACCCCCGGGAAGTTACCAGCTGCAATATAATAACAAATTGCTCAGTCCATGAATAGATCAGAAAAAATGTGAACCAAATATAATCCTCCCAATTTCTTACCAAAATATTCTACAACAGCCGATCTATTCTCCTCCCACAAAAGTAAGTCAGACACAGATATTAGACCACCCCTATCAACCATCTCAATCAGAAATGAGATGATACACTCATTTCGGCAATTGATGAGTTCTGGACCAAGTATATGCTGTGGTTGGCAGCACCAATACAATGGAAATTTTTCCTCCAAATGCTCATCAAGGTAAAACGGAAACTCTTCATCTATTGATTTTACTTTCAAAAACATCTCTTTGAAATCTTTAAAAGAAGATTTATAAAGTTTGAAAATCGAAAACCCTGGAGTACTGTTTAAATTTATCCACAAATCCTTCCATACCCCCTTGGCTTGGAACAACAAAAAAAACAACTCCAGTTCCGCTTCAATCTCAAGGAAATCCATCAGAGCTTGGAAGCATCTGATGAAAGCCCAGCCATTCGGGTGTATTTGAGACGGAGCACAGTTCATTTGTTTCATCACGTCACACTCGAAACTGGAGAAAGGAAGCTTGACCCGCAGTTCCTCCATTACACAGCTATACATGTAAAAATTTTTGAAATCTCTTTTTCTGTGGAAAACGCGATCAGATCGATTGCATAGCAACAATTCTACCCGAAACCCAGTTCTTACTATCCTTCCCAAATTTACCCTATTTACACTCTCCCTATCAGAAAATAGTGATGCCTGTATGTGTACATCTTGATCAACCCAACCATAGGTTCCATCATCTCCAACATCAGGAAACAATTTTTTCTTTTTATCGCTCATTGTCAAAGAACAAACCAAGGGAAAAATTACAGATAGAAGGAAGAAGAAGCAGTTTTACTGACCTCTAGTACTCATTTCTTCTATATAAGTTTCTGCCTCCTACTCAAAAACAGTAAACGTGCAACAAGCCTCCCTAGTCACTAATTTAATTCAACTCTTCAGTTCTATGATTCCATCCTAACCGTTAATCCAAAGCCACGTTAAACGGTTACCAAGCCTCATTGGAAGTTGAACCAAGCCATAATAATTACACTACACAACAACCAATGACTCATCACAAAATTACTGCCCAACTCTTCGAATACCAGGAGTAAGAATTAGAGTGAGACACGTTGATCTGGGGGCTCCACACACCGAATTATAACTCGTCAATTAAAAGCTCAACCCGTCTCCTCCAAGTCAGGTCAAGCTTGGGGGCTGTGATATGACCAGTAAAGTCAGTTACGAGTTATAAGCTCGGTAACATATCCACTATCATAACCGATTATCTGTTATAATCGGCATTCATTCTCACCCAATAATATCGGACAAGCAATAAATTTCCTCTCCAAGCGTTACGACCTAGGTCTAACGATCAGCAATAAACGAGTATAAAAGGAAAAGCAAGAACGGGAGGAGGTAAGCAATCTTTTCAAAAGAAAAAGTCTCCATACACATTCTCTTACTGACTTGAGCGTCGAAGTGCCTTTGCAGGTACCCACCGCTCGCACTCTTCCTTTGTTGACGAGGTTTTGGATCGCGCCTTGGGAGTCCGCCGACCTTATCAAGAGGACGACCTCTACCTCGGCTTGAGCTGGTAAGAACAAAAAATATTAGAGTTAATTGAATATTTTTTGCAAATTGAAGGTATTCATGATTAAAAACCTAACTAAATCTTTAATTGCATGTATTCTAGGAGAAATATTCTGTTAATTTTAATATTTTTTATATGAAAATGACCTAATTGCAAAATTAAAAATAGTGTAGGGATTCAATTAAAAAAAATATAGTAATTTAACTGAAAATTTGGTAAAATTATATAAACTAACAAAATGATTAAACCTTTTTAAACCTTCTTTTAAAAAATAAAAATAATTTTATATTTAGATATCTCATATAAAAAATATAAATTATAATTTTTTAAAAATGATTTTTTATTTTTTTAATATTTTTATTTTTATTATTAAAATTTTACATAATCACTAAACAATTCTTTTAAATTTTTTTTTTTACAATTAATGGCGCTGAAACAATATCTAATACTCATCCTATTCATGATGCTGGTCAGGTTGCAAGATTTCAAGACCTCCTAATTCACAAATGGCAACATGGAGTGACCAATCGCAATGTGAACTTTTTTTGTGTTATGCTCTCAAATATAATTACTGTTAAATTACTAATTTTAGAAATTGCTTTTCTCTCTCGCCTTTTATTTTTCTTTTATTTTGATGCTCATAGAAATGATGTAACTACCTTATAATTATTTTTATTTTCATTTGTCAACAGCCCCGTTTTATTTGTCAAAAATAAACATAGTAGTACCATATAACTTATAACGCTAAAATCTTTCCATAAAAGTTGAGTAATAAACAGGTTGTACACTTATACAGAAAATTAGATATTAAAGCTAAGGTCAAGATTTTATTAGAAAGACTTTTTAAAAAAAAAAAAAAACGTAGAAATGACAATTGTTGAAAGAATGATTTGGAAGTAATATTATTCAAAAGGTATATATAAATTTTATCAACGATATTTAGATATACACAAAAAATTAACTATCAAATCAGTTATTTATATAAACGGTTCCGCTACGTTACCAACAGCATATCTGCCAACTTCTGCCAACTCTTATTTATAATTGTGTTTCATGGAAGTGTGTTCGTAGATGTGTCTAATAAAATGTCCTTTTTATAACTGTGTTTAATAGAAGTGTCTTTATAGATATATTTTCTGGATGTGTCTCTTTATATATGTGTTTAAAATATATTAATTATTAGACACATCCACGAACACACTTCCATGAAACATAAATATAAATAAGAGTTGGCAGAAGTTGGCAGATAATATGTTGGTACCCTATACTTTTCCTTATATAAAATATATATATATATATATATATATATATATATATATATATATATTAAAATATAAAATATATTTTTAAAATAAGTTAAATAATAGCAAGTTTGATTTAAAAAAATGTACGGACATAGTATTTTTTAATTTATACTTTAGTTAATAAAGAAATATATGATGATACTTTGACAAAAATCATAGAATCTTACCCAAAAAAAAAACAGTGATATGATCCTTTTATTCATCTAAGGAGATCTATAATTATATGATATTGTTTTGCATTGTAATTAAAAATTAATTTTGACAGAAATTTCATTGAATAATTCCGAGAATCTGATGATTTGATCCTTTTATTCAACTAAGGATCCCTGATTATATGATATCAGCATTTTGAAAAATACATTTTGACAAAGATTTCAACTCAGAGTTTCTCTATTTAAAAATTAAAAATAAGTACTATTTTAATTTCTATAATTTGGTATAAAAATTAAAATCATCCTTAATATTAAAATTATTTTTTAAAATCATTTTTATTAATAAAAAGATAAATTTATCCTTAACAAAAAAAATTACAAATTTAATAATTATAAAATAAAAAATATAAATCTCCTCCTCCTCCCTACCCACGCCGCCCACCATTAAACTTTTCATTTGTGATGAGTCAAATCAATCGAAATTATTTTCTATTCTAAACATTAAGTTATTATTATATGTAATTACTATTTAGGTTGAATGATTCTAGAAGTCCTTGTAATTTTGCTCAATTCCTAATGAAGTTTCTCGAGTTTAATTATTATATATAGTTTGGTAAAATTTTTATTTTTTAAAATTAGTATCTAAAAATTAATTTTAAAAATTTAATTTTTTAAAAGTCGTAATATTTATGTTTAGTAAATTAAATTAAAAATAATTTTTAAAAAATATAAAAATAATAAATATATTTGATAAAATAATTTTTAAATTTAAATATTATTTAATATATAAAATTATAAAAAAATTTTAATTTTGATAAATATAAGTAAATTTTAAAAAATTTTTGTTTAAATATTTTTAAAAGTATCCTTAATTTTTAAAAACTATAAATATAAATACAAAATATAAAATAAAATACTTGTATTTTTAAAAGGTATAAATACATTTTAAAAAAAATTTACTAAATCAAACCTTAATCAAATTTTTATATTATATAATATATTTTTAATTAAATTCTTATAGTTTAAAAGTTAGGTGCATATAATCAAATTTTTTTCAACTATAAATTTTTATAGTTTAAAAATTTTATGGAAAAGTCACCAAATTTCTAAAGCAGATCAATGGATATCCAGTTAAAAATGTTGTGCACATAATAAGGTTTAGTTTGGTAAAATTTTTATTTTTTAAAAATAATTTATAAAAGTTAATTTTTAAAAGATGATTTTTTAAAAATTGTAATATTTGTATTTAGTAAATCAAATTAAAAATTGCTTTTAATAAACATATCCAACAATAATTACATTTGATAAAATAATTTTTAAAATTAAAAAATACTATAATAGACATAAATGCAAGGATTCAATTTAAAAATTTGTTAATATATGAGGTTATATTAGATTTTTAAATTTTGAAAAGTATAAGTCAACTTTAAAAAGTTCTATTTTAAATATTTTCGAAAGTATTCTAATCTTTTAAAAACTGCCAACAGTCTAACATAAATACATAATCTTTTTTATTTACTAAATACAGAATAAAAAATTTAAACTTTTAAAAAATACAAATACCTCTTCAAAACACTTTACCAAACTAAACTTAAAAGTTAATTAGAAGTGCTTGAGTTATAGTACCTTAATTGAAAATCTTTTGTATAACAAAAAGCATTATAAACTTTGAAACATAACGAACTAATTAAAATTTGAGTGATCACATTATATATATATGAGTAAACCTCGCAATTCCACTAAATACATAAAACATTTATAAATAAATGCATAATATACATGCATACAAATAAAGATAGATTCTAGTATATCTATATTTATGATAATTATATAAATCAAGGGCGGAGTCAGGTACAAGGAAAGGGACAATGGTCCTCTAATTTTATTTTTTTACATATAAATTATATGTAAATTTTAGTTTAGTCCTTTTTAAAATTTTATTTTAATCTTATTTTATTGTGTAAATATTTTTTGTTCTTTCTAATATTTTATTTAGTTCCGCCTCTGATATAAATGTTATTAAAATTGTTTTTTTTTTATATTTTTATGATAATGTGTTTAGTAATATTTTTTAAAAATATAGCTAATAATAAAAAATATTATTTTAATTTTAATAATATTTTAAAATACCATTACCACTATAGTACAAATATACTAGAATACGCCAAAAATATTACATATTTGATTGTGTCAATGCTATCTATCATATATAATATGAATTTTAAAAAAAAATGAATACTTTAAATAGAAAATTCTTAAAAAAATTATTCATTATATATTTATATATATTTTTAATAAAATAATTAATATCTTGTAATAAATTAATAATTAAATTAAATTTTTTTTATGAACATAAAAATATCTGTTATCATCATAATTTTTTATTTTATTTATAAATATAAATATAGAGTGAGGACTCAGGGTGATGGCGGTGTCGATAAGCAAGTTATTTTATTTGATTATTCCAAATACCCGGCGCAAAAAGCGGATACTCCATGTGATGCCTGTTCTCCCAAATTTCTTCTATTTATATGCTTCATATTTCATCAACTTTCCTTCCTCCACCCCCCATGTGTTTGTGTTAATGCTCTTGTTGCTTTTTTATTTGTTGACTCATTTCTTTTTCATCATCACACACACCAACATAATAACATGGGGAATTGCTTGAGAACAAGCAACATTTCAGCACAAGTTCATGATGAGAATAACTATGAAGCAGCCAAAGTTGTAGTTGAGCATGTAAAGACACCACCATCTTCATCATCATCAAAGTTAGAAGAAGAAAAAGAAGCACAACCAAGCATGAAGGTCAAGAAGGTAAGGTTCAAAACACAGGATGATATTATTGATAATGAAGGTGATAATGATGATAATTCTAGAAATGGGGTTGTGAGGATTAGAGTTGTGATGACTCAAGAAGAGTTGAAGAAGATGTTGAGAAACAACAACAACAACAATGATCAGAACAATAATACGACATTGGAAGAATTACTAAGTGTTGTGAAGTTGAGAGGAGGAAGAGTTTTTAAGGTTAGTGATGATGATGATGATGAAGATGGAGACATGAATCCTTGGAGGCCATCTTTAGAAAGCATTCCAGAGGACATAGCTACTTAGTTTGTTGATTATGTAGTTTCAATTATTTGTTGTGTCTAACAATATATATCTATATATGTAAACAATTTGACCCTCTTTTTTGTCACTTGATGTAGGAGTGTGTATTGAACTCCATATCAACGAAGTAATGTATTGATTTTGAGTTGAAAGATTGATGGAAATGTATGTGGGATTAAGGATGTAATTTGTGTTTTGTTGGGCGGTATTGTTTCCTTAAAAAAAGATTCATTTTGTTTGGATGAGATATTAAGAAATAAATAAGAATTATAGTTTATGGTTCTCCAATTTACTCCTTCTGGAAAGTTTTGAATACATTAATGTCTTCTATTATCATAAATATAACTAATCAATATTCGTATGATCGTATCCCTGTATTTATCATATTTGTACTAGTTTATGAACTCAAGATCAGCTTATAAACCTTTAGTGAATCCACATTGAGTTTTACATTGTCTTATACTTATGGCTAAAAAGTAAAAACATGTTATAAGACAGGAGATGAGACATGTACTGAATCTTTCTTTTTTAATTTTTGTACAGTAGACATTTTTCATTTATTATAGGCTAAGATATATTATTGTCCCGAATATTTGAAATAAATATCAATATTGTTTCTCCTATTCTTTTCATACTATTTATGTGTCAAACATTTTAACTCAACATTATTCTATTATTAACTAAATAAAAAAAAATTACTAATGAAAGTTCATGTATAAAAAGTATTATGTGTGACAAACTCCTATAATATCATTATTGTAAATAAAATTAAAAATAATTGAAAAACAATAAAAATAAAAAACATAAAAGAATGGAAAATGAACTTATGAAAATTTAGGATATTGTAGTCTTCTTCCTCACTCTACATCAAATTATTATATTTATATAAAACCACGTTTTTCTCTACTACATTGCAGAAAAAAATAGAATTTGAAAAAATATATAAAATCTAAGTATGTTAATGAAGTTAAGAGTGAGAATAACATTGAATAACTTTTGAAAGATTTAGAACATAAATAAAACAAAAAAAAAACATTAGAAACAATTTTGATATTTAATTCAAACATTTAGGATAAAAATTATTTATCCTTTGTTATATCTATACTTATATATACTACAAATAGGATTTTGTAATTGCACACAATTTTTAACCACTAAGCTAAAGTTATTTTGTCTTTTCATCTATACTCTTAAAAATTAATCAATTATGATGACATGGTTGTGGTACCCAGGAAGGCGTTAGTACCAATAACTAGCTACAATTTTGGACAATATAATTACAAATTTCAAATCTTATATACGTCCATAAGCTATGTTCTGTGTTAAGTAAATGTGTGAGTTAGGTTCATGTCTGTTGTGACTTCCTGGAGGGTCATTTAAATATAATAGGCTGTTTGGTGATCTAGGATGTCGAGTATAATTGTCTAGTTATTAAGGGTTGGATGTAACTGCCAAATTATTATTGCAATGTAGAAGCAACTGCATGTTGCACAGACAGCAGTGAATTCAGATCCTATAAGTGAGGAAAATGATAAAGTAATAAAATAGGAGATTAATCCGTATTAAATTTATAACTCTCATCGAATGTAAATCCCACAATCTTTATTTAAGAGTGATAAACCACTCTTAAATAAAGATTAGGGCCAAATCCTCAATATACAATCACTTATCTGGATACAATACAAAGACTCAGTTTTTGGTAAGACAGAGATCGATTGATTGAAAAAGAGGACTAAAAAAGTCAGTGTCACACCAAAACTCATCCACTTATTAGCTGCAAATGTTAATTACACGCAATTTGATATAACATCGCTGAGATTTCAGATTCCAAACAGATGCAGTTATGCTAAGCACTAAACACCAAGTTAGTGCTAATTGTAAAATTATTAAGCTGAAATTAACACAACTACAGAAATGCACATTCACAACATCAAAAAGAGATTCGATGCTGATTGAAGTTCCTTAGGACTGAGAAGTATGCCTCTCTGATCAAGCAAGCTTCACCTGGAAATACTACATGTTAATATGCTATTCACACTATAAAAGTTCTGAACAAGTTTTTCAAAAGGCTTAACAAATGGTTCAATCAAATGCAAACCAAGATAACGGACCACACTTGGCTCTAATAATTGCAACCATAAAAGAATCAAAACTCAAATAAAGGTTAAATTACCTCAGGTACAAAGCGTGATGTTCAGGTATCAGTTGTGACTAAGATCATAGTCGGTGGAGCAAATGACGAATGCCCATATATGTGTGATAGGTAAGGGCTAAGCCAGAAATCTCAAGAACAAGCAGGTTGAGTTTTGATGAGTAAAACAGGAAATCATAGAAAGAACCAAAGGTGAGACTGATCAAGCCCATTTTCATATATATCATGTAAAACAACAAGATGACAGCAGATAAGATGACTCCAGTGATTCTGTTGAATATTGAAAGTGTGGAAGATAGCTGTGGCTCATAAACAGGAAGATGAGGAGATAACGGTCGAAGACCATAAGCCTTTGTCTCATTGTTGGAACTCGCAACAGTACTCTTAACACGGAAATGATTAACCAATCGACCATCTGCAACTCCGGGTCCCTGTTGAAAAAGTAAGCATAATCAGCCACATGTGGAAGCCAGAGACAGAAAAAATTCAACTTGATCAGTCATAAATTTGAAGTTTAGGACTCACGGTCATCAATTGCATTGGACCCTTGACAGCACCAATACCATATCCAGCTCTAGCCAGTGCAATGGTGTCCTGTCCAAAAGCATTGTAACTTTGGCATAAGAGAACAATTCCAGCGGGTTAGAAACTAAACAGAGTTGAAGTCAATGATCATTTATCGCATCCTTTGGTAAAATGGCATGCAGTGGATCCCTTTTCTAATAATAGAAAAGGATTAGACTAAAAGGAAAGGAATTGTATTTGATGCAAAATGGTGCTCAGTCCTAAGATCAGCAAGAACCTCCCAATATTTATTGCTCCAAACCACTTAAAACCTTTTTGTTAACATTTTCAAACTCCAAAAACCTGATAACCAAGTTTGATGGAATCAGTTAGAAATTGTCTTAGGAACTTGAAATTTGAAGAACCAGTTCTGAGATAATTAATATTTTACTCTAAACTAATTCAAAACAAATCAACACAATTATCTTGTATCTAGTCAGGTTTTAACTACACAGGAGCTTCCCTATTATTCTTCCATTCTCTCTCTTCGATATGATTTATAGAATTTAAAATTCAAACAAGTATTTTGACATTAAACTACTCGAATGTTATGCATAATTTTAATTTGACATAGATTTGCAGATTTAGCAATTTTCAACTTGGAACAGTTCTAACCCCCAAAAATTATAATAGTAAACCATAGAAGCTAATATAATGATGAATAACTTTCATATACCATAGAAGGTGTACAGCTACATGGTTCCTCGGTATTTTCTCCGAAACAAGTACAGTAGACAATGTAATTCAGCTTGTTCTATATTATTTTCCTTTGATTCTAGTCTAGAAATCTCACCAAAAAAGATGTCTATCCTAGACAACTAATTAAAAAAAAAAATCAAACTACTTTTTTCACAAGCAACTACGAAACCAACATATATTTAAAAAATGATACACCATCGTGTATTGCTAAAAGTATGAATGGCATGAAAATAATGAGAATGTCACATACCAAAAGATTGACCTTCGTAGTAGAACCATTTCCAAGATTGTTAACTCGGTTTCCGATAGCAGGAACCCTATAGAGATCTCCGAAATCGCGAGCACTGGGTTTTGAGGGACCAATCAAGTTTCCGTTGGAAGGTTTTTCATTCGCTGATAAAAATTCAGAACCAAACGATTAGAATTAAACCTTTGAATGCATAATAAGCATATCGATTGGAAGGGTTGCTTCAACTAAACATCTAAACATGCAAATCCCCAATTCCCCCCGCCCCCTCTCTTCCCAATAAAAAAGAATGAAGAGATTCGTAATCACAATCGCCGTAGTAATGCTATTTGTATTTAATTTACCTTGTGGATAACCTAACTATTCGCGTCTCATCAACATTAGAATAAAATAAAAGAAATTAGAAAAAGAGATAGGAAAATGGAGAGGGATGCGGTGGAAGTACCGGGGGAGTGAGAGTTGGTGCGGTGGAAGAGTGGAGGGAGGGCTCCGATCTGAGGAGGAGGAGAGGCGGTGGGATAGAAGGTTCTAGAAAGAGAAGAGTTGAAGGAAGAGAAGAGCTTGGCCCTGCTGGATCTGAGGAGTGAAGAAGACATGGTCGCTGATGCTCGATTGCAAAAGCGCAAGAGAAGAGAAGAGAAGAAAATGGAGGAAGAGGAGTGGGATCAATGTTTTGTATGGGCGTGTGGAGAGCCACTGACCCACTGTGAACTAGGGCTATTTGCCACGTCACACTCAGCAATTAATTTTGTTATTTAATAATACTAAAAGTATTACATTTTTTAGAAAAGCACAAATTCATTCCTAACCTTTTTTTAGTCTTTGATGATTGCAAAATACAATGATGTCCCTAACCCTTCAAAATTTTGGACAAATCTATTCCTCCGTTAATCTCAGCCCGTTAGCCCCATCGGAAAGTAGTAAGTTGGCTGCCGTTGGTCTGACGTGGACGTAACGGGATGCCACGTTGGCAAGACTTTCGGAAATAGGACAGATTAGTCCCCAGCCTCCAAAAATGACGTCGTTTCTCCCCCACCCCCAATCTTTCAAATTCTTGAACCCTATTTCCTCGAGTGCACAGAAAGGGCGAAAGTGGTGAACGAAGAAAGGGAGAATGGCATCGGATGGGGTATCATCTTGCTCGCGAAGGAGTGGAGGTGTAGGAAGAGAAGAGCAATTCGCCGAAGGTTCTGGTCCTAAGGGGAAGGATGGCAAAGATGGAGTGTCACCGAAGTGCTTCTGTGGAGAACACGCCATCATGTTCATGTCGAAGACGAATAGCAACCCTAACAGATTATTTCTCGGCTGTCCATTTTATAAGGTATGTATAACTGTGTGGGAATCTGTTAGTGTTAGGGTTTTGGGTAACCCAGATTTTCATGGTGATATATGTGGAATGAATTTGTGCAGGTGAGACAACCCCATTGCAAGTTTTTTTGTGGTTAGATGAGCACATTGGAAGGCTTGGGTTGAGTGATTCAAGGTTCCAGGTAGAGAAGGAATTAGGTGACGTTGAAGAGCATGAATGGAAGCATGGCATGAAAAAGAAGATGAATTGTTTAGAGAAGAAGATTGTAGCTTTAGAGTCAAAAAAAAAATCCAATTAGATGGTGTATGTATGTGATTATTATTGTCATTATTGCTGGTATTTTAAGTTATAAGAAATGATTGATGGTTGAATATGATAAATTTTGTTACGTGTTGCCTGAAAAAATTTGAACATGTTCTTTCTAGAAATGTATGAATTTTGTATCCTGTATATTGCAATGTAATGCAGAGAATGAAAGCTGGCAAAATTTCCAGATAATCAAGCATTGAGTAACTGGCATTAAACATCTGAACCTAAACATTGTTCATTGTAAGTGACAACCCAAAAAATAAAAGGACGACTACTTGGCTAGTAATATCTGCACATGTATGGCATGCTACCAATGACAAGTTTTTGCTTAACCACAAACAGGTAACCAAAAAACTGGCTAATACCCAAAAAAAAGATAGTTATATCTGGGTAATACAAAAAACATTTACAGCAGGACACATTTGTCACTAAATAAGATAAGACATGAGTTGCTTCATTTCTTGGACTCCTTTGACGCTGAGACAGTTGGTTTAGATGGTTGTGGAGGTAGGGCCTGCTGAGGCTGTGTAGCTGCCTGCGCACTAGATGGTGCTTGGTGAAGTGGTTCTTGGTGCTGTGTGCTACAAGGTGGTGGCCCTTGACCAAGTGGAGCAGGTGGCCTAAAAATCTTCTGTTTTGGTCTGAACTTTGACGGTTTAGGGTGAGATATGCCGGTGACAATGGATGGAGCATTTCCTGGGGGCCTAAAGGGCTGGTTTAAACTTGGGGCGGGTGGTCCTAATACAATTGTTGATCTTGTAACTCTTGTTGGAGCAGGGGTAACATTCGTCGCAGTTGGTCCATCTTCGCTCGGAACCTGCCATATAAGACGCCAATATAATCAGGCAATAAGTACTCAGAACATATACTAAACAGCTTATAATGACAAACAATTTAACAGTTACAGTAGGTTGTTGCTGCTGGGGTGTTGAGCTGCTTGATTGGCTGTGTGAAGCATCCTGGACATGATGGGTAAGTTAGTTGACAATTTAATATGAGGACATATTAGTCCCTTAGGATTCATATACTAATACAAATAAATCCTTGAAGATTCTGGTACTAAGACATAAAAATCCCTTAGGTTTAAAGTACTAAGACATTTTAAAGCCTGAACTAGTTGCATTAGGGACACAATGATTATTAGTGGATCTTATAAGCAAATATACCATTATTATTTAACTGATTTTACCTCTGATGGTGGAGCAGACTGTGACAAAGGGAGACAGACAAGTGTTTGGGATGTGCTCTCTTTCTTCTTCTTAGGCCTTTTGGTTTTGGGTTTCCAATTCGGGTTAGATGGTACTCCTTTGCAAGTTTTGTAATTATGGTCCTTCTCACCACACTTGCTGCAAGACACAGAGAACGACTTCTTCAGCTTACCACCCTGCATCAGTGGCTCTGCAGGGTCTTTCTGCCGATTATGCACCTTTGGCCGCCCAATCCCTCTTTTGATGATGGGTGGGTCTAGCTGTGTGAATTCAGTTCTGGCCCAGAACTCTGAGCTTGGCACTAGTTGAATGCAGTGTGCATAAGTCCTCCTGATGGAATCCATACACAGCCAAGGATGCACGTAATCTTGTGGCTGGTCGCGTCTCTTCCTAATGGCAGCAAGTGCATATATGCAAGGCATGCCTGAGGTGACAAGGGAAACTATTTTTAAAATGTGCAAAATAACAAAACAATCTATGTATCATTCTAACTATAGAGAGACAGAGGTTACCAGTAAGTTGCCATTTGTTGCACGAGCAAGTGTATTTAATTAGATCCACATCAACCTTGCTTGCCTTCCGGCTCACCTCAAACATTTTCCTCCCGTTGTCACCAACCCATTCAGCCATCCACTTAGTACTAATATTGACTAACCTCTCCATCCTCTTCTGCTGTACTGGTGCTAGCTTTCCAGTGTGGTTATCCAGGACCCGTTTGTGATTCACCATCCTCCTCATAAGATAACACCTGATTTCTTCACACATGGTGAGGATGGGCTTCGTACGGTAAGCAATGTTCTGAAAACCGGACCGGACCGGCCGGTTCAACCCGGTTAACCGGAAACCGGTCACTTAGCCGGTCCGGTCCATGCACAAAACCGTGCTGCAAAAAACTGGCAAAAAAACCGGCCGAACCGGTGGTTAACCGGTGAACCGGGCGAACCGGGCCGGTTTTTATAGGTGCCGGTTTTTTCCCCTACAAAACAAACGGCGTCGTTTCTTTAAAAAAAAAAAAAAAAAGAAAAAGGAGATGAAGAACGCGTGACTTGCTGAGGCTGCCACTCCCAAAATTGAAAACCCAAAGCCAAAATCCCTAATCTCTATTCTCATTCTCCAAAATCTTCGAAGAAGTGAAGGCTGAAGAGTGAAGAACTGAAGATTGAAGAACCCTCCACCGCCACTCCCAACCATCAGCTCCACTCCCAATCTATTCTCCACTCTCCAACATTGAAGCAGCTTCTGCATACAACGGATCAGAGGAGAAAGTGAAGAACACCCGACGTTCGGCCACCTTCGGGCACCGTCGCCGACGTCCGCGCACCGTCGCACACCGTCGCCCACGCTCGCGCACCTGGGTTTCTGGGTTTCTCCGTTTCTGGCTTCTGGGTTTCTCCGCTTCTGGGTTTCTGGATTTCTGGGTTTAGGGCTTCTGGGTTTGTGGCTTCTGTTCGTGGCTTCGTGCTGTGTTGTTTTCTGGCTTTTCTTAGTTCTTCTCTTGAGGTAAGATCGGGTTTCTGGCGTCTGTTCAGCGTATACTGTTTTAATTTTTTTTTTCTGGCTTCTGTTCTTTTATTTTTTTTATATGATTAATCAAATGTGGAATGAATTTGTTGTATACTTGTATGTTGGATTTGAGAATAAAATTGATGCATGTTGAAATTGAAAATTATGTTCTGCTCTGTTCTTCAATTTTAATTTTTTTTAATCTTTTCAATGCTCTGTTTAGTTTTTTTATTTTGTCGATTCTGCTCTATTGGTCTGGATTCTGGGTTGCTGGCATTCTGAATTTAGATGGAACAGTCACAAAATGATCAACAACAACAACATTCTGTTTTTTGGCTTTCTATTATGATGCGTTTATTGTTGACTTGGGATTGAATGATGATCATTGCAAGCAAATTGAGGCTGGGGCGTTGAAGGCAGCTGGGGAATTTCTCATCCTTCTTTTCTCTGTGTGTTTATGTGTGCTTATTTATAGAGTTGTTTCTTGTTACTCTGTGTGTTTGTAATCAATAGCCAATAGTTGTTAGATTGTTATCTATTAGCTTGACAATTTTTGTAATAATGTACTGAATGGTATCTGAAAATTTCTGTGGCTTTGAGAATATTTGTACCATTGTTTGCTTCTATTTTTTGCCATTTTGTTCTTATTGCTTCTTGCCTTTGGTGTTTGATTTGGATCTGCCGATCTGATGCTTTTCGATTTGAAATTATGCAGCTCATTCAAAATTTTTCAGATTCTGCCGCAACAGATTTTTTATTTTTTATTTTTTTTGCATTAACTTTCAAAATAATTTGGTTTTGTTCAAGAGTTTACAATTTTTATGGTTGGGGGATAATTTTCTTTGATTCATCATTCATGTGCTTTTGCCTTTCAAGTTTTCCTAGCTGGCTGGCTTTGTGGTATAATAGAATTTGTGGCTATGTGGCTTACTTTTATTAAATTTTATTAAGTTATAAATTATTGAATTTTATTAAGTTTATTAAATTTTATTAATTAAACCGGTTGAATCCCGGTCGAACCAGTGAACCATTGAACCAGTAACCTCACCGGTTTATTGACCGGTCCGGTTCTCGCAACCTTGACGGTAAGTAACTATTTTTGCATTAAAAACCTCACACATATTATTTGTGAGGTTATCAACCTTTGGCGCATGAGAGAAATATGCCTTAACCCAACTTTCTGGTGGGAACCTGCTGAGATATTCCCAAGCCCCATGGTTAACTTACTTCAGCTTGTCCATACATTCCTTGAATTCTGCAATGGTTGTGCATCTAGCACACTCCCACACAACCT